>NW_007016057.1:82628-163615 GCF_000164805.1 Carlito syrichta
AAAAAAAAAAAAAAAAAAGTAAATGCTAATTGTTTTAAAAATTGAAAACAAAATCTTTGGAAAACTACACTTTGAAAGACTGAGGTGAGAGGACTACCTGAGCTCAGGAGTTTGAGACCAGCCTGGGCAACTTGGCAAGACCTTGTCTCTACAATAAATAAAAAATTAGCTGGGTGTGGTGGCGCATGCCTGTAGTTCCTGCTACTTGGGAGGTTGAGAAGGAAGGATCACCTGAGCCCAGTAAATCGAGGTTGCAGTGGTCGTGAGTATGCCATTGCACTTCTGCCTGGGCAGACTCAAAAAAAAAAAAAAAGTTTACCAAAATGCCATATATGAAGTCATTTCTATTAAATTATTTCTAATAATAAACTTTCTCAATTTTGTACAAGAGTTTACACATGTCAACCAAGTTATTGACTAATTTAAAATATAATAAAGCAAGACAATTAGAATGCTGCAATTTAAGCACAATCAACAGACTTTCAGTATCCCTGAGAAAGGTTAAGTCTAGTATTTCATGACATATAAAATGTCATGAAGGTTCTCAAGTTTTATAAACAAAACACTTTAATACACCTTATATCTGTTAATGTCAAATTCGCTACAAAATGCCACTTTCATTGTTCAAAATATTTCATGTCTCAGAACTGAAGCTATGCTCTAAAAAGATTTAAATGATTTGTCTACACATTTCAAAAGTCAATTCTCTGAAAACAGACAGAGCAGACAGAATAGGTTTTTTCAGTCACTCCTGTCAATCTACATAGCATGTTTTCTAATTAAACCATCTTCTCTAAATAAAAGCAAACAAATACCACCTCCGAAACAGCAAAATATTTCTAGACATCTGTTTACTAAATATGAGAAATATTTTTCAAATCTACCCTGTCAGCGTAATCTCAATCTTCACTTCCTTTTTCCTAAACTATTAATATTGCTCCATTCTCTGCTGTTTCTGCCCCCATACTTGCTCATTTCCTAATTTATTCTCCATACCATGGTCAGAATAAAATTTTCAAAATGAAAGTTAACCACTCCTCTAATTAAAATCATCTAGTAATTCCCTTAGGCTATCAGGCTAAAGTTACATTGGTCTTGCATCAAACATTTTCTTAAGATTTTTTCTTTGGAGCCCATTACTAAACACTAGGCAAAGAATGACTGACTATACAGCATCTGCCAATTCCACAAGACACAGTGGGAGTACATCAGGTAGAACTTTGTCACAGATCCAGCGTCTGGAACACATGTGCTCAATGATTTGAGTCCCTCCCCTATCCTAACCCCTTCCCGATTAATTTCAAGTTTGAATCTCCGACAAGAATGACTGCTAAATCAGGGATGAGGTAAATGTTTTGAGTAAAATTATCTCAAGGAAGATTTGTAGTTTTCCAAAGGTTTTGTTTTTAATTTTTAAAACAATTAGCACATTCAAAAAGCACATGTATCTCTTCATGTTAAAGTAATAAATCTATTATTCCAATGCTCTTTAAAAGCTAACCAGAAATTCACCTTCCATATGACCCAGCCACCCCCCTACGGGGAATACACTCAGAGAAACTCAAATCATTCTACAAAAAAGAATAATTTTTTTTCTTTTTTGCACACACATGTTTATTGCAGCAGTATTCACAATAGCAAAAACATGGAACCAACTGTACTGCCCATCAAAACTGGACTGGATTTTAAAAATGTGGCACAAATACATGATGGAATATTGTACAGTGACAAAGGACAAACATATGGACTTCACAGCAACTTGGATGGATTTAGAGTCTATAATAACACAGTGATCTATCACAGAAACAAAGAACTGAGTACCACATGTTCTCACTCATAAGTGGACCCTAAACATTTACCATAATACTATAAGAAGAGTATTGGCAGCAGTGGGATACTGCCAGGGTTGGGTTGGGGGGCACATAACATCAATAAGAATGCCTGATCCCAAACCAGGAAAAGTGAGGACCAAAGGTAGGTCCAAACGTTACCTCCATGATGTCCACTTGTGTACCTAATACTGAATTGTACCCCACATCTTAAAAATATATATATGTGTGTGTATATATATATATATATATATATATATAAAATAAAGAGCAATGAAAAGAAAAAAAAAGCTAAACTTTGGCTGACAGAATATCAACCTCATGTTAGGAACTGTTAGTTTTATCACTTCTTCTGAAATTTCTCTCTGAGCTACTCACATGTTCTGGACTATGAGGGGCAACTGCATCTCCAACACTTGCAATACAACAAATGTTTTTAAAGTATTTATTGAATGTGTGACAAATCCAAGCACCTGCAACTGTATAATTTCATTAACTGATGAAAATAGGAGTATGTAGCTATGTTTCATAGTTATAGCTTTTGAAATTCCTGCTTTGAGCAAAACTAACTCTAAATCAAAACTAAACCAAATCACAATTATCAGTCTTCAAAAAAAGCAATACACTATCATAATAAATTCTGTATTACTGAAGATTTCCAGCATTTCCTCTACAACCTGAAATGAATATCTATCTAGGTTAAATAGACTGACTGGTTTCCACATGTTTTAATATTTTCTTTCTTTTTATAGAATGCACAATGTCCTTGACATGTAAATTACCAAGAATGAAATAGTAAAAACGATCCAACACAGTTTAATGGGTAGCTTGAGTTAGGGCTATTTTATGAGAACCATTATAAAGGATGGCATCTTAAAAGTTACAGCTTATATCTTATTACTGTTGAGAGGTTAGAGGTAAGGTAAGATGCCCTTTCATTAGCAAGAATACATTAGCACATGGCATTAACCAATACAGGGTTTGTGCTGTTTTTGGAGAAGTATAAAAATTATTAACTCTTAAATAAATTTCATTTTAAAGATTAGTACACTGAGTAAATTCTGCATTTTGATATATGGGTAGGCACAAAAATAATAATGTATTTTACCAACTAATAATCCTCCTTTCATGTCAAGAAGTTGGATGACAGTTACACTAAAAGCCCAGACCACTATGTAATATATTCACAAAACAGTATTTCTACTCAATAAATCTATAAAAATAAATAAATAAATAAGAGAAAAGGGGAAAAAAAGAAATGTCAATAAATATCAGATAGAATCAGTCACAAGAGACAAAAGCATGTCTGGAGGTGCATGGTCCAAACTTGTCATTTTATGCTTGAGGAAACCAGATTCCTCAGGCCAGGGCAGTTAGTTGCCGGTATGCCACCAAGCCTTTGCCAGCACCAGAGACCTCGATCCCATACAAAGGGCACTTTCCTCTGCCAACCTCATTCAAAGCACTCCACACACTGCATATAAGTGGCCCAAAAGCCGTTGTCTTACCCACAGTGTTTCTATCTCCTCTTATTCCCTCACTTTTCAAAACAGGACAGTGCTCTTCAAGATTCACATCCCCCATGAACTTTTACAGATTTCAAACTTTCTGCATGGAAGGTTCCTTCACATCATTTGGGATTTGGTTCATACATCTCCTCATAGAGGCCTTCCCTAACCACCCTGGGTAAAGCAGCAAGTAGTCTAACCATTACCTAGGTATGTCATACCATTTATCACTACCTGCAACTATCTTATTAATGTTCTCACTGTGTCTTTCTCTCATCACAAGAATATAAGGTCTGTCAGGGCACAACTCTTCCTGACTTTTCCCTCATTGCTTAGAAAAGCATGTGATATGCCATGCAGTAGGCATGCAATATTTATTTATTTAGTAGGCACTAAATATTGCAGAGTAAATGCAAGCTTCGCCCCTATCAAAAATTTCCAACAGAGTCACGAGTTTAGAAGTATTCCCTAGACACTGATCCTTTTGGTCTTGCATTGCTAATGGTTTCATTAGTAAATACAACCTGTCAGCAAGAGCAGTCACACAAATTTCTTCTTTCATTTCCAGCTAAACAGAATACCTAAGCCCTTCCATCAAAGGAGAGTATATGCTCCACCACAGAAAGCAGCTGAAGCTGTGACTCCCTGGCTCAAAGGAAACAAGTAGCCCACAATTAGCATTCCCAAACTCAAATCATAGATATACTACAACAGGAACCACCAAAAAAGCGATCATAACCCTTTCTTCTAATCTATGTCTTTTTGGTTTTGGTTGAGTTTTGGTGGAAGCCTTCGTTAATTACAAATACAGTAGAAATATCAACTGAATATATATATATTTTAGCTGGGCATGGTGGCTCATGCCTATTATCCCAACACTTTTGGAGGCTAATGTGGGAGGATTACCTGAGCTTAGGAGTTCAAGACCAGCCTAGGCAACAAGCAAAAACTTATCTCTATAAAAAAACCAACAAACAAACAAATAAAAGCTAGGTGTGGTAGCACATACTTGTAGACCCAGTTATTTGGGAGGCTGAGGCTGAAAGATCACCTGACCCCAGAAGGTCGAGGCTTTGGTGAGCTATGGTCGTGCCACTGAACTTCAGCCTGGGTGACAAAGTAGACCTTGACTCAAAAAACAAAAAAGATATATAGTTTTTCCAATATTACTACAATTTTTAAATGCACAAACCTCAAAGTTTTTTTTACAGTGAACAACTATTTAAAAAACCTCACCTGCCGTGACTAAGACTGCTTCAAAAATTTATAGAAAGTAAATAAAGAACAGATAGTGTAAATGTGACTCTATTCAAATAAGATTCAGACCAATGTTTTTAAAAAAAGCCTTTGTCATTTAAACGACAATGTTAAAATTAAAGTGTGTATTTATAGCTAAACAAGTAAGTTGCACTTTCGGATAGGTTAGTTATTTTGAAAGAGAGTCCAAAATATTTGTCTCAAAACACTCTCATTCCAAAAGGACATAAAGTTTTAACAAATTTGAAACCCAAGAGTAATTATAAAATTAGTCTACTCAAGGATGGAAAAAATCTGGATATAAAGCATGCTTGGTTCTTTTATCTTTCAAGAACAAAGCAAACAGAAAACATTGTCTTATTAGACTTCCCACTTAAAGTAGATCTCCTTAATATAGCTAAAAACAAATTTGGTCACCATGGAAAAAGTAATTGTTAGAATTATGTTCTCTATTCAACAGCATATTTTAAAAATTGGAGTAGGAAGTAATTTTGATTAATCCAGGAGAAGAGTAAAGGGGACTAAAAATGACAAAAGCTTCAATTTTAGCAGTGATATTCTCTTCCTCTCCTTAAATTAAAACAAAGTTCTGACACAAATATGGCAATAATGTAAAATAAAATAAAATTACAGAACCCTATAATGCATGCCAAGGAGCAAGTTAAGCCCTGGAGACTAAGTCACATAGCATGTTCACAATTTCATTTCTTGGATTGTAGTTTAACTCTTCCTCATTTTTCTCAATTTGTAAATGACTAGGAGAGACCAGTCCTAACTCCCCCCCCCACCCCCACAATCACTAATCTTTGTTACAGATTAATTGCCTCCTTTATTGTGTTACACCTAACTTAGACCAGATGGCACCCAGGGCCCCATGACAGTTACATCTTCAGTGTGGAATGTTAAATATACTTTTCCAGAAAGAAAAAGACCACCTCAACTATTCAAATCCTTGTAGGTATGCATTAAGCCTTACCTAGAAGGATGTTGAAATTCTGTTAAACTTCCCTAAACTTCATCTATATAATCCCAAACTTCTACACTTTGGAACACTGAATTCCACTCTTTGGAATCTCTGCTTCCTGGGTGATTCATCCTCAAACTCTGAGCCTGAATACACTCTCTTTAAACTGATACGGAAACCCACTATTGTCTGTCCATATGCCACAAGCCTTAAAGAAAGGCATGGCTGGGTGCAGTGGCTCAAGCCTGTAGTCCCAGCACTTTGGGAGGCCGAGGAGCGTGAACTGCCTGAGCCCACAGGTTCCAGACCAGACCAATCAACTTGGCGAGCCCTTATCTCTACAATAAAATAAAAAATTAGCCAGGTGTGGTAGCGTATGCCTGTAGTTCCAGTTTCTTGGAAGGCTGTGGCGGAAGGATCGCCTGAGCCCAGTAGGTCGACGCTAGGGTGGCCATGAGCATGCCACTGCACTCCAGCCTGGGGGATGGAGTGAGACTCCAACTCAAAAAAAAAAGAAGAAGAAAGGCATAACGTTTGTTCCAGCAAGCCTGCATGCACTTACATTCCTGAAAATTAGCAAAAAGGAAGAGTATCCCCTTATCTCCTACACATTCCCTGATAAGTCACTTCAAAGAACCCTCAACCACCTGCAGACTGCACTCACTCAACTGAGAGAAATGAATTCCTACTCATTCTCTTCTCTTGGTGGTCATGGATTTGAAAATATAGCACTCATGTAACCATAAGCCTTGTAATTTATGTAACTTCTTGTGTAACTACTAATCAATAATATGTTGTAATGAATAATGTTTTACTTTGCAATAGGCTCTGTTAACTCCCTTACTCTATGGCAAGCTTATTCAACTCTTCAGTTTGGCGTTACTGATAATACTGTGAGCTACCTTTTGGTAGCCAGCGCCAGGAAATGCGGATCATAAATGTTACTGTTAACAAAATGTGGCCGTAACTTGAGTCCTATACTAAATGTTCTGTCAGTCAGGTAGTCAGTGTGTAGGTAG
Source organism: Carlito syrichta (assembly GCF_000164805.1). Lineage (NCBI taxonomy): Eukaryota > Metazoa > Chordata > Mammalia > Primates > Tarsiidae > Carlito > Carlito syrichta. The sequence goes on from NW_007016057.1 coordinate 89,206, forward strand.
CAGCTACCCTAAACTTATAAAAATGGACTGTGAAACCTAAGTGGCGAGCAGACTTGTTCCAGAAATGCCAGGAGCCAGGTTCTGCTCCCTAAATTCCAAATTCAGCAATAAACTTCTTTCTGCCAGTTCCCTGCTTCTCGATTTATTGGCATCGAGAGATAACAGCCGAGCATTTACTTGGACCATAACAAAACTAGACTCTGACCCTTTTGATTATTTTAAGTTGACAGTAGTTAACATTGGTTAATTCCTGAATATTTGTCATACTATTTTGCATAGTTTGTGTCTGAAATAGTTCAAGAGAGGAAGAGAGAGAGGACTAACTGATTCTCTGGCAGTGTGAAAGATGGCTTGGAGGAGGGCAAGCTGAAACAGAAGCAAGATCAAGAAGATCCCTGCAGTGGTCCTGGGAGCCAATGAAACCACCTATTTACAATCATCTTCCCGCCTGAGCCCTGGGGGAGAGGAAAGGCTGATCAACAAATTCTCTCTTAAACAATGGACATCAGACTGTGTAAGGACAAAAGCTACACTGAAGGACAAAAGTGGCTTCACCCTCCAGGCACAACCCTCCCACTCCGCCCCCAGTCTCACTCTGTCACCCAGGCTGGCATGCAGTGGCACAGTCACAGTTACTGAAGTTTCAACTTTTGGGGCATAGGAGATCCTTCTGCCTCAGATTTCCAAGTAACTGGAACCACAGGCACATGCCACCACGTCCAGCTAATTTTTTTTTTTTTAATTGTAAGATGAGGTCTTGCCAAGTTGCCCAGGCTGGTCTCAAGCAATCCTTTTGCCTCTACCTCCTAAAGTGCTGGGATTACAGGCGTGAGCCACCATGCCTGGCCAAGATTCAGATTTAAGTGTCATCAGAAAATAAGTAGTAGATAAAGCCTTGAATTGGCTAAAACTTCTCAAATTGCTTGCATAAAGCAGAGATTAGGCATAAAGCAGGGATGTCTACCTGTCTAACTCGAAGTAGCTTATTAGAGCACTATATGTTGAGGGTTCATTCAGAAGGGGAAAAAAGTAGTATTTTTCTTTTTAACACTAGGTTCATGACTGAGAATCCTATAACAAAAGACAGATTAACAAGAGAAAGCTTATGAATTTATTTGATATAAGTTTTATGTGACACCGGAGCCTTCAGAAATGAAGACCCAAAGAAACAGGGAAACGTGTACTTTTATGAACAGTTATACAGAAGTGTGATTGAAAGGCAAAAGGATATGATTTAATGGTAATACACTGGGAGGAACTCAGTAAGACCTGTTTGTTCAGATTCTTCTCTATGTTCTTGTGTCCTTTAGAGATAAGGATAGGTATAGAAAGGGCACCTCTGTAATGAAGGCTTTCTGACCTATTCAGAAGATCAGTGAGGTATTATGGCCTCCTTCAGGGTAGAAGGGGCCAGGAGAAGGAGAGAGTGATCTTGTTTCTGTTGTTCCCTCAAATGCCAAGTTACCATATATTGTGCGGTAGCATATCCTAAATGATATCAGTTCCAAACCACATCTAGGAAAGAGTAGGGATTGATTACTGATATCTGCTCTGGATAAGGACTGGGAGATTAGTGACATCTACCAGGTATATTCCATCCTTAGCCAGAGCAAGATAATAAGAGAAACAAGGAATTTTGCCAATGGGCTTAAAAGTTTTTAACACTGATTTTAAGCAATTACAGATAAAAAAGAGAACACAACCAGTCGTTTCTTTAATTTAACTCTTGTTGTACACCTAGAATCAATGACTTTCACTTTCTGAGAAAATGTTCCCTAAGGAAAGCACTCTGCCTCCAGGTAGTTCTTAAAACCCCTAATGGAGATTTTGCTGTCAACTAGTTGCTATTTTGAAGCAAAATTTTTAAAGGGATTGATAAGGGGCCTGCAGTAGGAAAATATTTTTCATGATGGGCATGAAGGGAGGAAACAAGAATATGCATGGAGGTAAATACATAAGCAAGTATGGCAAAGAGTTCCTAAAGAGTCCATAGACACTGAAAACAAAGGTGGCTCAATCCTTTGAAAATGAAGAACAAGAGGGTGGCTTCATTTCAAAATAATAAATCCCTTCTCTCTGCTCACCCAACACTGGTTAAATTAAAACGCATAAAAATGACAGGAAAACAATGCTCACTTTGAAAATATTGCTCAATTTTGCTCTCTGGTGTTTTTACCTTCTACCACTCATTTCAGCTTCCTTACAAAACTCAAAAAGAATGACAATATCCAGTAATATCAAAGCTGTGTATCTGAAAAGAAATCCAAGATAGGAAGCAGAGCAACTTAGGACCCTTCTTTTCGTATAGTATTGTCTATGCAAAGCAGCAGAACAGAACTCTTCCAGTAATGTTAGGGTAGTGGCATTTACTATTTACAAATGACAAAGACATAAATATTATTTATTACCAAAAATGTCAAAGAGAACCAAATGTGGGGTTTTTAAATGAAAAACAAATAAGAAATATTTTCCAGAATGTCTTTACATTTTTATTTCACTGAGATAGCTCCTACTTAGTGCCAACCCAAGAGTACCAACGCAAAATCTAGAATGCCAATTCTTTTTACTAAATTAGAGGTGCATAGATTATGTTTACATGTATGTGTATTCTAAGAGACAAAAAATTTATAGATCAAGAAAATATTTTTTTAAGCCCAAGCAGCAGCAATTTAAACAGACCTCACAGCAACAAAAAGATACAGCTTTAGAGAGAACAGGTTGCTCAATAGAACTAAACACTTTTATTACTGGGACCAAGGCAGATGTCAAATAAAATTAACGTTTACAAGCAGCTGCTCCTTTAACTTCATTGATTTTCACAACAAAAAATCCTGTGTCTTTCTGAACTACATTTTCTTATAATAGCAACAGATCCCAATTACAAACCCCAAACTGTGAGATTCCACATTCCATTTCCCCTTGCTCCTGGAACCAAATTTGTCCTCTAGTTTCATGTTCTCCCTTAGCAGGAGGGGATGCTGTTCATCACTAGCCAGAACAACCCAGTGCTCAGATGCCCACAGCACTTTTGGTTTTCATAGGGTTCTTGCGCACATTATCTCACTTGATCTGCACAACAGAGGGGGTTTCATCAGTACAATGCTTCAGTACATGGAAATTTCTCTATCAGCTAGCCGCAAACACGATTTTCAATATGTAAGCTCTAAAATCCGACAACGACCTTGTCAAGCAAAACGCATAGATTCCATTTGAGCTCTAAACATGCCCAAGTAGTTTAATTTCCAAAGAATATTAAACAGTGCAGAGTTAACAAGATATTTCCAGTTCAGGGGTCTGGATGATATGAAGAACTGAGGAAGCAAACCTGGGGATAGTGCAAGCAGATATCCCAGTGCTGATTTTTGATCATGAAACCTATGGTGTGAAAAGCAGAGTGTTATTCAAAGGCTAACCTAAGCACCCTACTGATACTCTACATCATTTAGAAATGTAAAACAATTGCCTGAGCAAGGAAAAAAGGTATTAAGAAATATGCAATGATAAATGTACATGGATCACTGAATCTTCTCCCTTAGAGTCAAACACCCATAAAATCATTTTACTTCTAGAATTTCCTGATAATGGTGGTTCAAAAATTCTTAAGCTACTATAGCAAACAGTTTCACGATTGGATTTTTCATAAGCAAAACAAAGATCTGGCAAGGAATCAAACATGTTTTGTTTTTCATGTCGGCACCCAAGAGATCAAACTGTTAACCTTTTGTTTGGCCTCTTAAGGGATTGCTCTTCTGGAATATCAGCTCAGCAACACAGCTAGCATTCCTCCTGTTTTTGCTACATACAGGTATCCTATATAGTCTCTAATCCTCACAACATTCCTAGCTGTGATATTACCCCTGGGGTTCCCCAGGGTTTCTCAAACTGTTCTACCAAAGGTATCTGAAACATCCAAAGAACATGAACAACAGGTGACCTTTATGTCCTAATCATCAACTTCCTTCAGTCTCGTGTAGCTGTCTTTAAAATGTTTACAAAGACCTGGCTCAGTGACTCAGTCTATAATCCCAGCTCTTTGGGAGGCCGAAGCAAGTGGATTTCCTAAGCCCACCGGTTCGAGACCAGTTCGGGCAACTTGGTGAAGCCTCTCCTCTACGAAAAATCAAAAATTAGCCGAGTGTGGTATCGTGCGCCTGTAGTTCTCCGGCTACTTGGAAGAATCGCCTGAGCTCAGCAGGTCGATGCTGGGGTGGCAGTGAGTGTGCCACTGCACTCCAGCTTGGGTGACAGAGTGAGACTCCAACTCTAAATAAACAAACAAATAAATAAAATGTATACAAATTTTGCATGTGACTCTAGAACATGTGCTTGGTGTTACTATAGAAATGTTTAATTATTTTGCCACTGAGTAAAACAGTGCCACTGTGATTCTATGGCTTTATATATTCCCGAGTATATTTAGCCCCCTATATTTGGCCCTCTTACTATTTTAGAAAACATATTACTGTATTTTCATTTGTTAAAGCCTCCCTGAGAGAAGGCTCTGGAGTTACAATTGGGGTTGGGAGTTGGCTGACACAATTATGGGTCTTTTCACTCTGTCATTTCATGCAATGACCACAATTCAGAGAGATAGATGACATTTTTTCAGGCAAAAATCTTTATATGCAAAGACTCTAAAAATCATTTAAATTCCTATATTTTTTCATTTATTAATAAATTTGTGAAGCAATAGTTGAAGTTCTAAATTTCCTTATTCATTATTATTGTATTTCCATTCATTAATTTTTGTCTCCTAAAATGCCTTATGAAATATTTACCTAAATATACTTTTGTCAATTTCTTATTTAATGTAAGGGGGGGGAAAAAACCTTATCTGAGTTTGCCAGAACCAAACTGTTCCTTCACTTTTTCTTGTAAGCATGAATCTTGAACAAAATCTTATTATATGGAAGTTTCTCATAAAACTTCCTAAATATGCACATAAATTCTACTATGTGCACTGGAGTTGCCAACTATATCTACAGGCTTCTAGTAAATGTTTAAAAGACTGCCCAGACAAAACAGTGGACTCCGTAGTGCATGTTGTTTATCTTCTGTAAGCTGTACAGTCCATGATTCCTTTAAGTTCCTGCTGAGCCCATTTTCTGTTATAAATGCCAGATATGTAAGCTGTCCAATATGCTAACAATCTTACCTCTTTCTCAAATATTACTAAAGTGTCCCTCTTGTAATGTTAGAAACATTAAACATAATCTATTCTGCATTACATTTAAATACATTCTTTATTAAACAGAAGACAACATAGACGGGATCCAAAATTATACTTAATTACCAAGGTGAAGAGACACAAAAGGGATTGTAAGCATACACTTTAATTTTTCTACAAGAACCCCTTTTCCCCCTATTTTAACTTTTATTAACACTTGAGAGTGAGTGTAGAACAATGGGGAGTGAAGTGAAGAAGGTAGACGAGATTTTTATTAACAGTGATCTGCTGTGTAAAAAAACATAGTCCTTGGAAACACATTTGAAGAACTGAAGGACCACAGGTGATTAAAAACAACTAATCAACAAAATATGAAGAGATTTCCATTTCCTCTACAGCTGAACCCCAACTGATCCAAATGTATACCTCAGGGATGGTAGCCCCAGATGGTGAACAACATACCTCTAATGTCTATGTTAACAGATGCTGCAGAAGTATTCATTTGCTTAGCACTTCAACTACTTTTCATTGCCTCTCTGACTTAATTTTCCCTGCTGTCTCAGAGCACTATGGTGGCTTCCTTGACAGAGACCCTGCTTTTGTAGCTGTAGAAAATGTTTTTAGTTAAGTGTACAACAGTCCAGACTACCTCCACATTTCACACAGTTTATTTCTTCAACCTAAAATAATTAGATATTGCACTATTTTTTATTTATTCAGCATAGTTGAAATTTATGCTATTTTCTGAATTCATAAAATAGTCCTATAATTTTTTAAAATATAAGAATATATAATTTTGTTTCTCTACTAAAGAATTTCTGTTTTTAGCCCTTCTGAAAGGAGTTTCAAAAATATTTGACTGTCTTTCAATTACACATAAAGAGGCAGGCAATTTTGCCTATTAAAACTAGAGCCTTGTGATTAATTATAAAATTGTTCTGATAATATTTAAAATAAATTCAGAACAGAAAAATAAATAATTTCTGTTACAACATAAAAGTCAATAGTAAGCATTCATTATGAAATAAAAATAGAGAAGTATAATGTCTTTACTGTAATAAGAACACTTAATGCCAACTGGACTTTTTATCTCAGCATTCTGATCCAACATTAGAAAAGATGCATTTTCATATAGGTTTTCAATCATCACAAATTTGGAGACAAACCTCATTTAATATTATTTAGGAAGTAGAAAGGAAATTTTAATTGACATATTTTTAAATGTTTCAACAAACTCAATAGTGTTATTCCAAATTCTTTTCTTTCTTCATCTTTTTTTTTTGGCACATTAGAAATTATCACATGTAGCCACCTGATCCAGGGATGTCTTCTCATCTCTAAACTCACAGAAGTTTCAAATAACACACAATCCATTTAAGAACACAGACTCAAGCCCCTGAATTTAATGTGCCAATACCAATTTTTAAAAATCAATTCACTGCTAATTTATGTTACATACTTAATCAAAATTACATGCAAATTTCCATTTTCTTAGGAAAAGCAGATATTTTTCTTATTCCTTACTTCCTTTCAGGTTATGACCCTTTTCTATTCATTTTAGATTAGAGACAATGACCAGATTCCATCACCAAAAAATATGCTGGTCTAAAAAGTGGGGAAATAACCTTACCTGCTTGCTTAAGTTTTTCCAAAACAATGTTAGTAGAACAATTGCCTATATGTTCTGACTGCCCAAAATATATGAGCTGCCATTTTAGTGATGGAATGGACTCTGGCGGGTATCCTACTACAAGCAGGAAGGGTGTGGGTTCTACACTACTGTAACACACATTACCTGCACCTACCCCATCGGCTTGAAGCACCAAAGTATAAAATCAAGAGAGATGTTAAAGTAAGCCTGTTTAGAGATACGCTTCCTAAGAGTAATCATTTTAGTTAAAACATCCTTTGATATCAAAACAGCTAGTTGAGACTTTTAAAAGACCTTGATATATAGATGACTGATTGGCTTCCAATGACATTATTTCATACTTTTTGGCACAATCGGGCTGATAGTCTTTGATGGATAACCAGACAAGCAAAGGACAAGTCTGCGCAATCGCCATCCTTTATATCTGACATCTTCATGTTTTATTACATATTTTAGGAAAAGGAAAAGAGAAAAAACCCATAGGCAATATTAGTTCCAAAAGGTCTCACTACACACATGAAGCTCCAAATCGTATTATTTTGAAGCAGCCAAGATCTTTAAATAAAAATGAATTTTGTTGAAACCAAAGAATCATTAACAGCTATAAAATTGGGAAGGATTTGCATCTTGCATTTCTTAGTTAAATTTTGTTCTCTCTCATAAAATATTTTAAATGAGTGGTCACAAGATTTTCTGGATAAAGCACAGTACACCAAATGCAAAGCTTGATTTTTCCTGTTCTGTTATTTGTACCTGAGTTACTTTACCCTCAGTTTGTTTATTTTAATCAAATTTAAATAAATACCAGTATGAATTAAAATTAGTCCTTCTAAGACACTTTGACAATGTTGTCATATGAACTATCAAACAGTTCACAGAATTTTAAAGTCAACTACCAAAAAAAATATGTATTTGCCATAAGTCACCACCTAAGTTTTTAAAATTACATTAATATTTCCTAAAAGTTCAGTAGACATTTTAAATTAGAGACATATCAGAGTAAACATATGGGCAACAAAGGGCTTAAGGAAACAGGACATTTGCAACAGTAGATTGTGGTTTTTCAACAACATTCTAGCTAGAAGTCAAAGACAAATGGCATTTTGGCCCCTGTGTAAGAAAAGAATGAAGATATTGTTCACTGATATGAACAAGAACAAAACTGCAAAGAAAATGGAAAGATTCAGTTTTGTCAACGTTAAGTCTAAACTGCCTATTAGACATCCAGGCACAACTATCTGGACTGAAAGCAATTAAACTGTAAAAATTACTCAATCAATCTTAAGAACTTTCTATACATTTATGTATTTTAACATAATTTTTACCCTTTCAGAACAATGTCTTGCAATCTTAGTGCTCCTTTTTAGTAAAAAGCTATAATTAATAGATATAAACATCATTACAAAATTATGCAGTTCTATAATCCCTTAATAAAATGGAAATCTTGACAGAACTGCTTAACTCACTCCCCAATTCTCAGAACACGGAACAATCATTTGCTTTGGGAATATACTACCAATACAGTAGATATTAACCAGTCACATACGGCCACCGAGTTCTTAAAGTGTTGCCATTACAGGCTGGGTGCGGTGGCTCTTGCCTATAATCCCAGAACTTTAGGAGGCCAAGATGAGAGCATTGCCTGAGCTCACAGGTTTGAGACCAGCCTGGGCAACTTGGTGAGACCTCATCTCTACAATAAATAATAAAGTAGCTGGGCATGGTGGTGCATGCCTGTAGTTCCAGTTACTTGGAAGGCTGAGGCAGAAGGATTACCTGAACCTAGCAGGTCAAGGCTGTGGTGGCCATGAGCTGCACTCCAACCTGGATGACAGAGAGAGACTCTCAACTCAAAAAACTAAACTAAAATAAAATGAAATAAAAATAAGAAAAAACAACATGTTGCTACTACAAACCGAGATATGCTCTAAAATATACATCAATTGAAAAAACTTAGCATAGAGAAAAGAACGTAAAATACCTAAATAATTTTGTATACTGACCATATATATACTCAAATGAAAATATTATGCATATATTGGGTTAAAGCAAATATATAAAAATTATTTTATACTTTTAAAACTTTGTAAACATGGATACCAGAAAATTTTGAATTGCACATGTGGCTCACATTATATTTCTACTGGACAGAGGAGTTCTGAACCAAAGATGAATATGACAATTTGCCTGATACACAAGCAATAATAACACGCTATTTCAATGAATATTTATGAATCCAGGTACATAATAAAGTATGACTAAAAATCACTTGTGTCAAATATTATTGTTAGAAACAAAAAAATCATTTTTATATGTATGTTTGCAAGAAAGCATTTCTAAAATATGCATACTCCAATATGAGATCAAAGAGAATAGCACACACTCTAGCACCCAAAGGAGAGACGTACCTCTTTAATGAAAATGATAGCAACTTCTCCAAAATACGTATACAAAATCATCTATCATGCCTTCCACCCTATATCTTTTTTCAATCAGAAAAGTTATAAAGAAAATACTGGGTTGATGCATAAGTTTGCAGCATTTTTCACTGTTCTAAAGGGTCTTCATCAAAGCCTGATTGTCTTCCTGAATGCAGAGAATCACTCAGGCCAAATGGCCCTCTTTGAAATGACAAAACCTTTGGTTGCCGTGCTTCCCCTGATGGCATTCTTCCCTACAGGGCACAAATGTTTCGAGCTGTCTTCACTGCCTTACTCTTCTGTTAAACTCAAACAGAATATGTTGGAAGTGTTCATTTTTTTCCACTTGATTCCCTATCTTCTTCAGCCCACAAGTCGCACTAACTTTCCTCAAATCTGCAAAATGCAAGGCATATCCACAAGCACAACATTGTCACTCCAAATGATAAACTCCCCACACTGCAGTATTGCCATGTCAAAAACATATGCTATTAACTTATATATCAACCTCATTTAGTCCTTATTATGTTGAGAAATAACTTATCAAATGCAATATAAATTTATAAATTTATTTCACACATGCTGGATTATACATTATATAGATAATTTTCCTTACCTCAAATATGCAGAATAACTGAGAACCTCAAGACTATAAAGTTAATTTAGTCTGATTCATGTTCCTCTGTGGATAATTTATTCTTTCATTCTAAATTTTTTTTAGATTTCTCTGGTTTTGATATTCCTAAACTTCACTATAGTCTACCAAGATGCTGTTTGTGTGTGTATGTTTGTCTCTTTTCTGAATGATTTTCTATTGGTCCTTTCAGTCCGAAGTCTTCCTTCTTAATTCTGAGTAATATATTATTATTATTTCTTTGAATATTTTTCTCTCCTTCAATTTCTTTTCTCCATTCTGGGAATTCTGTTATCTGAAGGCTGGTACTTACTAACTCTCTCCTTCATATGTCTTAGCTTTCTCCAACATTTTCTACCTCTATTTTTCCTTCTGCCTTCAGAAGTCCTCAAAATGATATTCAAGTTCAATAATTCCTTTTTACCTATATTCATCCTATTTACCTGATTTATTAAGTTCTTTACTTCAACTCCCATATTTGTCATATCTAATGTCCCCACTCTGTTTTTTCTAATGGATTCTTGTTTACTACTATTTTCCTTTATCACTCAGTTGCATTTATCATGTTCATTTTAAATTATTGATCTCTGGCAGGGTTCGGTGGCTCAGCCTATAATCCCAGCACTTTGAAAGGCCAAGGCAAGTGGATTGCCTGAGCCCGCGGCTTCAAGACCCACCTGGGCAACTTGGCAAGACCTCGTCTCTACAATAAATAAAAAATTAGCAGGGTGTGGTAGCACACGCCTGTAGTTCCAGCTACTTGGAAGGCTGAGGCGGAAGGATTGCCTGAGCCTAGCAGGTCGAGGTTGCGGTGGCTGGGAGCATGCCACTGCACTCCAGTCTGGGCGACCAAGTAAGACTCCAACTCAAAATAAAATAAAATAATAAAAAACAAAAAAAATAAATTACTGATCTCCTGTTTCTAATAATTCTGCTTCATGAGGTCTACACTACCCAGTTTCTTATTTCTTCATGTTTTTAATTGTGGCTGTGCTCTCCATACAATTACTTGGATCAGTCAGTTCACATTCATCCAAGGCTATGAGCAACTAGGTCTAGAAACACATTTTTTTTAAATGGCTAAAACACAAGTCCTAGTAACATCCCTCTTGGTGAATTTGAGATGGATGGATGAGCCACCGGCAACAAATACCTCTTCCTGACCATTCCTATTTGCTGCCTACCAATAAGAGTCTTTAAATCTCTGGAAGCAGCAGGGGGAAAGCAATCTCAGTAGTATATAATCTGTAAGCTCCAGGGGTTAATGGGCCCTGGGGCAGTTGATTGGCTTAAAACAGCTCCTTACCCCAGTAGCCTTGTGCTGCCCTAACATGACTCAACTGATACCAATTTATGTAGCAAAGGGGCAGGCAATTATTATCTCAAAGTAATTAGAGAAAGTCAGATAAAAAACAAAACTTAAAAGAAAATAAAACAGTTTTGCCTCTCCTGCTGCTTCAGGTCACCAGCACCATGGCCTAAACCACCTACACATAGACACCAACCTGCAACGGCCTCAGTCACCCCTAGCATTTTTCATGGCTATCGGAGGCACTTCCTCAGATCCCTGCATTCCTCTTACCTCTGTAGTTTTGCCGATTAGTTTTGGAGAAGGAGCCAAAAGCCCACATTAACTCTCCATCTTGATACAATCCCAAATAACAACAAACGTAAAGCTCTCTATGCTACAGTTTAGGAAACTAGTAAACTATTAGAAAAAAGGATTACATGTAATGATTAATCAACGACACTGAGCATAAATAATCTAACACTTTTAAAATATTATACAAACTCTTTAAAGATACAAAAAATACAAAGAAATCCAATTGTCAGACTAATAACTATTAATTAAGAAAAGTTCTTAAAACAGAGTAGAAGTCTGTTATACAACTCCTAGGCAGGAGATATTTTGGACACAACTTTAGGCTCCCTTGGGAAGCACAGTGGCGTATAGCTTGTCACATCACATAACAGTAATATAACTATATGCCTCGGGCCTGCAACACCTCCTTACAAAGAGATAAAGAGCTTTCACAGCCTGTGCTGGGCATCTCTCTTAGGGAATACCTTTCCCTCTTCCAGCTGCCTTCACTCTGCTTAAGCATGTGCATCATATGATACATACAGCCAACCTCATTGCTACATCTGACAGGGACAGAACAGGGTCCTTTGCCTGCAGCATCAGAGGGCATATGCAGACCACCTCCCTGCATGGACTGCAGAGTGAAACCCACTGGCCATGGGGACCAACGCTCACTATTGAAGCTGATTTTGCTGCCTCTTCTCTGAGCGCAGAATTGTTCTGTCCAGTGCCTGTGGGAGTCATGTCTTTCCTGATGACCCCAACACCTGTGCTGGGTTGACATCCTGGATTGCTGCTCAGTGCTAGATGCTGTTATGCATCTTGCTATCCTCCACAAGGTGGGATTCCTCCCCTGAGGGTGCTAACAATTCTCACTTGCTCAATAAGTACACAAACCTTCTTAGAATCACAGTGAAATTCCAAGTGTCTGTTTAACATACATTGTACTTTTGAACCATTTATACAGTTTCTACCATCAAAAAGGCACAGCTTTAAAACCCCAGTGTGTAGACTCTAAAGTTCTCCCAAACACTGTTCCTGGTGCATGGCATCTTGCAGATGGTCAGGGAAGGGGCAGGAGATATTGCTGAGGCAATAATCCTGGGAAATCTGATTTACCAGAACTCCAACAAATACCATCAGCAAACCCTCCTACATCATTATTGGCCATTCATTCTAGTGAGATTCTCCATTTCCAACCATTTCCAATATAAAATCAATACTATGCACACTCTGGTTGTAGCTAGAGGTTACATACCAGGATTTTAATCTATTTAAGACTGAAAGAGGGAGTCAGAAATCAGGTGGAAAAAACACAGTAACCAATGATGTAAATATGAGCTTAAAGTCAGACATGCCTGAATTCAAATCCTAGCCCCATATAACCTTGAAGAAATTACCTTATTCCTTAGTGACTCAATTTCCTCATCTGTTAATGAGGGTAACTAGTCCCTATTTTACATGGCTACTGTAAAAATTTAAATAAATGAAAGAAACACATAGATCCTATGTCTTCAATTATATATTCAGCAAATATGTATTGTACAAAACAATGGACTCTGTGCTAAGAGTTGGCAGCTGCTGCTAGTTCTAACCATAACTAACACTACTGCTACCACATTACTATCACTCCTACTATTTCAAATCCATTGACTGAGCTTCACTCAGGATTCATACGTTTACCTTTGAGACAATTGCCCTAAGAGTACATGTATGGAATTCCCAAATTATTCCAATCCCAATGGATCCAATCTGTTTCTCAAAAATATACTAAACAATCAAACTACTTATTACTATATTCTTCCAAAAGTGGACAGTTCTTAAAGAAATACAACATATACATTCATACACAAAAATATACATACCTGAAACCCACAGTTAGATAAATGTCTTTTTTATACATTTCCACCTTCTTGCTCAGCTTTACCAACATGAATATTTCATAGAAGAGGGTAGACTTGAAGACACTGATTCAAAACCAAGTTGAGTGCTTATTTAAATTAAAACGTAATATTAAACAAGCTTATTAAAAGTCATTTCTTCGTTGTACCTTTCTAGGAGAATTGTTAGAACCTGACTAGTGACCTTTTAAATCATTTTCCTGATGTAACAGTGACCGTAAAAATTCAAGGGCCACCTAAAAGTCATCAAAAATAAACACTAAATGGACTTGCCACTCAGCATGTAATTTCCTGAACTCCTTTTTTAAAAACATGAACAAAATCCTTATGCTTCATGTACTCTATGTAGGAGGAAGACGGGATTAAGGCTTTTATATACATAACCAACCACAAAAATATTCGAGTGTCTACTCAATTTTCATCCATTCTCCCCAGATATTCATGCCACCAAGCTAAGTTGTTTTGCAGTAAATACTACATCAGTGCCAGCCATTTAGCTGTTTCTCGTTTTACTTAATGTGAAATATGACTTGCTGAGTTCTGAAGCTAATATAACCGCTGAGGAAGCTGAGCATGTCATATATACTGGCAATGTCAGGAAAGTGTCCACTGTGCCCAACACGCCCTTGTACTTGAATCGGCTCACCTGGAGCCCCTGCTCCGGTAAGCTCTCCTTCTTCGTGAAGTCAGGCCTGTGTCTCAGAACATAGGGCTTCTGGTCATCTGCTCTCTGTGGCCTTCCTGCCTCCACGCCACTCTTCACTTCGCCGTCCCGGAGATCTGGCGTCAACACAAAGACGCTCTGCTATCTCCCTGAATAGATCTTTTACATCACTCCCACTACCTTTGAGACACAGTCGCACCCCCTTAGCCTGTTCTCCCTCTTTCAACTTCCTCTTTCACCCATTCCTCATAGAGTCTTCCTCCTCTATGTTTACATGCCCCGGGCATGCTTGACGGCAGGGATCCCCACTGGTCCAGCAATTCCACATCTTTGCTTTTTGAAAGTCCAGGTCTCTGCACAATGCATATTTGTATGCCTAACCCTTAACTGTACCTCATAATTTTAAAATAAAACATATGGAAAAAAAATACTGAAATAAAATAAACTTCATCTTTAAAAATATATATATAGTTTGGCAGTTCCTTGTATAGTTAAACATATATTTATTGCATACTGCCTTAATGCCTCTAGGTATTTATCCAAGAGAAATAAAAACCTATGGTCACAAAAAAAAGAAAAAAAGAAAGTCCAGGTCTCCTTCCACACAAACTCCGTGGCCCTATCTGCCAAACACCCGTTCAACTTTTCCTTCCCTTGAGAACCTTCCTGGCTGGGCACAGTGGTTCCTGCTTGTAAACCCAGCACTTTGGGAGGCTGAGGCAGGAGGACTGCTTGACCCCAGGAGTTCAAGACCAGCCTCAGCAACACAGCAAGATCTCATCTCAATACATAAATACATACATAAAGCAAATTCCAAGGTAATTCCGCTCTTAATCTCATCTCAATAAACAAACAAAGCTTCCAGGATACTTCTCCTGTCTTAAATAAATAAATAAAGCAAACAAGCAAGTTTCCGAGACACTTCTCTCTTCTTAACCTTACAGTTGATGACTCCTGCTTTGGTGTCCCTACAACACATGCTCTCAATGCTGCTATGTACAAAGGGCAAAAGCCAGGGATTGTTCAAATCTGACCACATAAAGTTTTCACTCAATAAATGTCTCCACCAAATGAATTAATTAATCTTTGTAAATAAGGAAAACGTCCTACATAAGATATAGCCTCATTAAAAATCTACTTTAAATGAATAGATTCTCTAGCCATTGGTAATAATATGTGGTGGATGCGCATATTTTCTGTAATAAGAGTTCTCAAAATACAGTTTTAAATTTTTTCCCTTAACTTCTGCTCTGCCTTGGAGACAAAAAATTAGAAGAGAAGAACTCATCAGCCTTTTCCATAGACCAATACCAGTTCAGGTCTAATGTGAATAGTTACAAACATCAAACTCTGAACTAGTTCACATGACCTATCTCTGCCCACTGGAATTCGGGGACAGAAACAGAAACCAAGGGGGGAAACATTCATTACTAAAAGAATTCCAGGTCAGAGGAGCTCTGGGGAGCTCTGGGGACAGACTCAAGAGAAGAGTTATAGTAAACAGGGTAATGAAAGGGCCTCACTGAATGAAGGAGGTGCTCTGTCCGTCTGCTCAGCATGGGACAAGATGTCCAAGACTAATCACTGTGACCAGACAGGACATAAAGTTATGATTCTGATTCTCCAGCCTGGCACATGTTTGTTGGCTCTCGGCCTCCACCATGGCTAGTCATCTCTCTATTAGTCATCCCAAATAGTTAACTCACATATGTCTAAGACAACAGCTCCATAGTGACCTGTCTTCATAGCTTAATTAGGCAAATATTTATCTATTCCTCAGTACTTATTTGAGTACCTCCTCCCTGACAGTCACTGTTGTAGATGCTAAGGACAGAGACAAGAACAAGGCAAAGTTCCTGCCTTCTAAACGGTGGAAACAAATACAAAATTCATTGTCAGGTACAACTAAGTGCTATACTGAAAACAATCTGGGAAAGCGAGGAGGAATGATAAGGGAGAATAGGGAGCAAAAGGCTAGTTTCGACAGGAAAATTTTCTCTGATGGTATCTGAAGGAAAGATATCCAAATAAAGCAAAAGGCATAAATCATGCCGATATCTGGAGGGAAACACTAGGATGAAGGTAAAGCAAATGTAGAGGGTCTAAAGCACCAGTGTTCGAGGGACCACAAAAAAACGGCAAAAGGAATGATCCATGGAGAGGGAGGAACAAATGGAAGGGCCCCAAAACGAGAACAAAAAAGGAGTCAAGAATAGTAGTTTTAAAAAATGAAGCTAGTCATGTAGCTGTTGGCAGGCACCAGAGCATGGCTTTGTATCACAGTTAGGAGTTGGCATTTTTTTATTCTGAGTGCAATAAGAAACCATGCGAGTTTCTTCTCATTCCAAGCAAGCTGCTTTCAGCTGAAAATTAAGTCTATGCTTTCTTATTCTATTCTAGAAGAAAAAAAAGCAACTGCAACAACTAATGACAGCATAATCCCCGCAACAATCCCTACCTCTAGTATTTACTTTTTGAACATCTGTGTAAATACTATCATGCATCAAGCTTTAGAGTCTGTTATGAAAGGATTTGGTGCAATCATCCAAGTGAAAGGCATGATTTTAATTTTCCATATGCTAAAGCTTTTAAATCTTCAAAGCTCCAGCCAGGTCAAAGTACTATTTGTGAATAAACAGAATGAAGCAAATAAATTTTAACTATCAATAGTAACCAAAATCATAGAATCAAATATTTGAAATAGCACATGGTATTATTAAATCAATGAATACAATGTTATAATGGCTGGTACTATTTTAATGACATCAGAACTATTTAATGCTTTAATCATTATAGGACCTAACACAGGCCAATTTTTCCACTTTTGTACTACTTATACAACACAATTAAATTGTCTTGTCCTGCCTTTGTGTAGTTTAGACCCATAATGGCTCATCTTTCACTGCAAGCTACGTAACCTTACATTTCAAAGAAAATAAATATTTTATTTTTACAATAAAGGGACTTTTATTATATGAAATATTGGGTTGTAGTAACTGATGATGTTTTATAAATACTAACAACCACCTAATCCCCCAATCAGAAACTCTACACGCAATACAAATGGCACCGTTCTCTACACTTCCCCCGTTCTCTTTCTGCTGCACAAGTCTTTTCCTTCTTTTGCTCCCAAGGACCTATAGAACTACATAACCCACACTGAATCCACAGTCAATATTAACAATGTCTTGCCTAGTGGTCTTTTCATTTACTCTGCATTACTGAAAAATACTAGCTTCTGGGTTATCTGAGACTCATAAATTTTGGGGGCAGAGTTTTTCTACAACCATATATCCTACATGACTAATGTGTTTTCATGTTCATCATAATATGTTTTTAAAATACAATTTCCCAGCCGGGCTTGGTGGCTCAGCCTATAATTCTGTGCCTTTGGGAGGCTGAGGTGAGTGGATTGCCTGAGCCCGCGGGTTCGAGAACCGCCTGAGCAGCAAGACCTCATCTCTACAATAAATCAAAAAAATCAGCCGGGCGTGGTAGCGCCTGCCTGTAATTCCGGCTACTCGGAAGGCTGAGGCGGAAGGATCGCCGGAGCCCAGCAGGTCGAGGCTGCGGTGGCCGGGAGCAGCCACTGCACTCCAGTCTGGGCGACAGAGTGAGACTCCAACTCAAAATAAATAAATAAATAAAATAAAATAAAATAAAATAAAATACAATTTCCCTCTGGCAAAGAACATAGGTAAATATGTGCATGTCCCTTTTAAGACAATCACTGACGAGACTATAAGACATACTGTTTATGCTGCTGGCATTTCCTTTTTTTGTTGTTGCTGCTTAAACATTTAATGAAAGACTGTATTTTGCTCATATCCTCAGGCTTTAATCAAAGTCAGGTTAAAAAATAAATCATCTGCAGTCATTCAAAACATTTTCTAAAAAACAATCTACTTTCCTAAGAGGATCAAGAAGGCCCATCTGATGCCTGTCCTCAGCTCCTTCCTCTCTGCATTGGACATAACTTTCTCGTCCCTCTCTTTTGGGGCCATAACATATGTATTTAATCTCCTTGACAAAGCGGGAGCTTCCTCCTGTGTCCCGATGCTATCTATCCCTAACATGCCCCTCATATTCTTTCTATCCACAACTTTGCTCTGCAGCTTTGAGAAGATTTGCTCTCACACACATCTTAAATCTTACATGGTCATATCGGTTCCTCTTCTCTCTTTATATAAGCATTTCTCCTGTGTTAAGGAAAAAAAATCCCCAAATGTACTGTGTATTGTTTACATTCACACCTTAATCCCTTCAGGTTTGGCCTCTGCATGTACTATTGAACTGAAACTGCCTTCAACACTTTCTTCTATCTTATTCTTTCTCAGTCTCCCATGGAATGTGACTCTACTGATCACCAATGTCTATTAAATTGGCCTCTCCTAAATTTCCTTCTAACTCTGATTGTGTGTGTGTGTGTATATATATATATATATATATATTTTTTTTTTTTTTTTGCTTACTACTGCTCATCCTCAAGCAAAATGTGAGTTATCATATCTCTATATTTGATTTTCCAATATTTCTAGCCATGACCTTTCTAAACTTCAGACTCCAATTTGCAACTTCTTTCTGGATGCCCCGATCTAAATAACCCCTTTGCACTAAAAATGGCCATACTACAAACCAAACTCATCATGTTCTCCTAAGTTACAAAGAAAACCATGAATTATTTATATTTGTCAAAAGCATCCTGACCCTTCAGTCACCAAGCATCAATAACAAAATTTTCATTTTACTTTTTCTCTCCATTATCCTTCCCATCACAATCATGCAGGCATCGCCACTATTCTTTCTATTTTCATCCTGCCCATTCAAGAAGCCTTCTGAGGCCCCACCGAGACACATTCAATAGCTTCTAACTTAATCTCCTTGTCTCTTACTTTTCTCATCACCTCTCCAAGCCAGAAAAAATTCTTCCTGAAACACATCCATTTCTAACTCAAAAATTCTTTGATGGAAAACAAAACAAAATAAACAAAAAAACGTTTAACATCATTAGCCATTAGGGAAAAGCAAGTAAAAATCATAAGGAGATATCACCACACTCCTATCAGAATGGTAAAAATAAAAGTGATGACACCAAATGTTGGTGAGAATGTAGAAAAACTGGATCACTAATATATTGCCAGTGGGAATGTGAAATGGTACTGGAAAATTGTTTGACAATATCTTTAAAAACTATACAGTAAACATATGACCCAGCAATTAACTCTTGGGCAGCGACCACAAAGAAAAGAAAAAACCTGTGTCCACATAAAAACCTGTACACAAATGTTGATAGCAGCTTTATTTATAATAGCTCAAAAGTGGAAACAACCCACCGTCCTTCAAGAGATGAATGGTTAAACAGAGATTTTTTTTTAAAAAAGCACAGATTAACATATGCACCAGCTTGGATGGATCTCAAGGGCATTATGCTGAACAACAAAAAATAGCCAATCTTAAATGGTCACATACTATATGAGTCCATATATATAAAATTCTTGAAATGACAAAATCATATGGAAAACAGGTAAGTTGTTGACAGGGACTAGGAATGTAGTAGGGGCAAGGGGGTGGGACTGACTATAAGAGACAGAATAAGAGAAATCTTTGTGGTGACTGAACAACTCTACATCTTCATTGCAGTGGTGGTTACACAGAAATACACACACATTGTACCAATGTCAACTTCCTGATTTTGATAATAATATAGTTATGTAAGATGCAACCACAGGGGGAAATGAGTAAAGGATATATGAGAGAGACCTCTCTATACTATATTTACAATTTCCTATTAATCTATGATTATTTCAAAATAAATGAAATAAATGTTTCTTTAAAGCTTACATACTATATAATTCCATTTATATAGCATTCTTGAAGTAACACAGTCATAGAAATGGAGAATAAATTCGTGGTCTCCAGGCATGGAAGGCGGAGAAAATAAGTATAAACAAAGGGAAGACTATGGTGATGCTTGCATGAATCTATACATATAATAAAATTTCATACTCATACTCACACACACATGTAAAACTGATGAAAACTGTATACTTGTGTACTGCTGCCAATGTCCTTGCTTAGATATTATATTAGTTATGCAAGATGTTTCCATTGGGGGAAGCTGGGTACATAGAATTCCTCTGCACATTTCTTTCTCAACTTCCTGTGTATGTGCAATTACTTAAAAATAAAAAAATATTGAAAATAATAATAAGAAAAACTGGCAGATGCAGTAGCTCACATCTGTTATCTCAGCAGTTTGGGAGGCTGAGGTGGGAGGAATGCTTTAGCTCAGGAGTTCTCAACCTGGGCAACATAAAGAGACCTTGTCTCTACAAAAAAAAAAAAAAATTAGCCAGGCATAGTAGCATGTGCCTGTAGTCCCAGCTACTTGGGAGGCTGAGGCAGGAGGCTCACCTGAGCCCAGGAGTTAGAGGTTGCAGTGAGTTGTGATCATACCACTGTACTCCAGCCTGGGTGATTGCAATATCCCACTTCAAAAAAAAAGAAAGAAAAACTAAATTTAAAAAGCCACAGACAATTTTCAACTGTCCACTGAATTAAGTACAAATGTACTCAAAGGCCAAGGTCCTTGCACTGCCCCTGTTCTTCTTTTTCTCTCCTCACAAGTAACCTCTGCTATTCCTTGAACACATGTCATGAATGTATAACTCCAACTCTCAGCCCGCAAGGTTCTCTCTACCTGGAGCATCTGCCTAACTACTCTTTCCACCCCATGCCCATCTTGAGAAATCCTACTTATCCCTGGGATGCATTTCAAATTGCTTCCTCTGTTTCCTTCATCCAGACATGATCTCTTCCTTCCTCTGAACACCACAACAACTTATTCTACAATGAAATTACCATATTCTACCTGATGGTACAGTTACTTGGCTCCTGACTTGACAGTTCTCCAGGTCCATGGCTGTATTACTCTTCTTTCTTATCCAGTGAAGCACCTAGGTGGTAACTTTGCAATACATACTGGCTGAATTTTCAACAGGCAAAGTGTTTTACAAATCACTAAAAACAAAACCACGTGCACACACACATACCCTTAAAAATGCTGCCAGATCTTCATTCACAATTCCCTCAGCCATCTGAGCCCCTTAATGAATATAGTGGTGCACTTGTAAGTTCTCTAAAGGCCATATGTATAGGGAACAATATATATCCAGCTGCGAAAGACAGAGAGAAAGGAAGAGCTTTTTTCCTCTGTAAGACAGTGGTAAGAACATTTTAAATTATACTATCTTCTAAAAATCTCCAAGGAACAGCTGCAAATTATCCCCTACTCACACAGGAAAAATCATTAGTGTTCTCTCTCTATTCAAGTTTAGGCTGGGAGATGCAACAAATCCTAAAAAGGCTATGAATAAAAGCAGGAACTTTCCCTATCCCTATTATTCTTGAAAGAATACATTAATTTTTAAAATTTTATATATTTATATTCTATTAAATCTATACACATTAATTTGTATCTCTTAAATTTATATACATTTGTATTTATTCTTAATTCATTTAATAAATTAAATTCTGATGCATCTTTTCAGTAGTCCATTAAACATTAACCAAGTAATTATTGCCAAACAATTTTAAATGCATTACCTTATAAGGAAGACTATCAGTCAATGCTCAAAACTATCAATCAACATTCAAATCAATTCATAAGATTCATTCTTAACCCTTTGCACTTGGAGACATCTTGTGGATCACCTATCAGCAAATCCACCACACTTTTTTATGAAATAGCGAAAAATCACTTCATATTAAGTAGTATAGCATGGGAACCAATTATTTTATTGTAATGATATCTGGCTTATAATGGAATTTTGAACAGTGAAGAACTTATTTATGACCAAAAAATCAAAATTTTATATTTCGTATTTTTCTGACCTGTGGTAATGTGTGAAGCAGTCATTGACATGCAATGCATGTCAACTGATACATGTTGTACAACAGCAATTTCTTTGACAACTTCCACCTGGTGTTCTTCTATTCAAGCAGACAACACAGTCTCATTTTCTTCCTCCCATATTAATAATATGTAATGTATTGCCCAGTCTGTTGTTCAAACATAATGTGGAAGGACTCATTCGTGATTCCTGAAGACCACTTCTCAAATGGAGGATCAGAAGCCTGACAAATTTCAAATGGGACATAGACTTTCTTTTTTCTTTTTCTTTTTTTTTTTTTGATGCTCAGTACAGTATATAGGAGTTAATAACACATACTTCTAGTCTCCAGAAGAAAAATTTCCTCCACCATTTTAAATATTTTTGCAAAAAAAAAAATACGTAGAAGCACATTGATCTGCATGATCCACACCACTCATATTTGCAATATAATTTAGAATCACTTCAGGCTTTTTTACTGGTCTAATATTTCCACCACGTAATGTCCTTGTGGTAGATTTTATTCCTGCATGATTTCAAGTGCTGAGAACTGTAACAATCTTCTTGTCCTTCCATGCAAGAAGCATGAGATTATTTTTCCTATATACTATTGTTTTTGTCATTAAAAACTTTGCCTTTTTATTTGTGCCAGTATTTTCTTTTGGTCAACTTTGATCCAGTAAAATATTTCATCTTTAGTAGCTCTTCTGCTAAGACAATACTAGTGTAATATCTGCCAGTAAGCATGTGGTATCCTGCTAAATTGGGAACTTTTTCCAACAACTTTTTATATAAATAAAATGGAATTCTGGTGCTTACTAGAAGATCAGGTCAAATGATGTTTTTGGATGTTATGCTGCCATAGTAGGAAAGTACTTAAAAAAGATACCCTGTTTTGAATCAGCTAGCGCGTAAATGTGTATACCCCATTTGGCAGGCTTATTTGGATTGTATGTTATATATGATATTCACCCTTTAAATTGAATAGTGGATTCATCACAACAAACTGCCTAATCTGGTGTGAAATATTGTGAAAATTTTAAATGGATGTATTCCAAATACTTATTGGTCTTTTGAATACAAGTGCTGATCGTCCTATCACTCAACACAGGTTTCTTCAAATGAAGCATCCAGAAGATTTGCATAAACCTTTCTCTTCTGAATGTTCAGAAATGAAGAGTATTTTATTATTGAAATCAGTTGATCAGTACTCTTGCAAATTCGGTACTTGAAATTATTCCCATATTTAGGATAATCATGATAAAAGCTAAAAATTCCTGTCAGTCAACACCATGCCACTTATGCCAAACAGATTTGTGTGTGATAGCTGCTTTTCTTTATTTTCCATCTACATAACGATTTGTTTTATTATACTAATCACTAATTTATATGTAAAATGTGGAGTAAAATAGTTGATCAGTTATCTTATATTACTTGCTATTTGAGGTCCTGTTGTTTGAGAATGTACAACAAAATTTATTCTTGCTGGAGAATTGTCTTTTTCTGTAATACATTCCCATTCTTCACTTGATGATATGTTGTCTTCGACTTCTTCAAAACTATTCACACTTCCATAGCTATCACTTTCTATTACATTTGCCTGTTTCCTTTTTGATGGGATATCACTATTGCCACTATGTTTTCTTCCAATCAATGTTTATCTTTTTCTAACTTATTTGTATAAAAGTCTAAATCTAACTCATCTTTGCTGCTGCTTATAGTCAGTTTTGTCTTTTCATTTTGCCATTGCTCTGCAAACTAAATAATGGATAAAAATTTTTCTTTTTTCTTTTTTTTTTTTGAGTTGGAGTCTCACTCTGTCACCCAGACTGGCTGCTCCCGGCCACTGCAGCCTCGACCTGCTGGGCTCCAGTGATCCCTCCGCCTCAGCCTTCTGAGTAGCTGGAACTACAGGCGTGCGCTACCACACCCAGCTAATTTTTTGATTTATTGTAGAGATGAGGTCTCACCAAGTTGCCCAGGCAGGTCTCGAACCCATGGGCTCAGGCAATCCACTCACCTCAGCTTCCCAAAGCGTGGGATTACAGGCTGAGCCACCGAGCCCGGCTGATAAAAAATTTTCTAATTGTAAATTTCAAAATCATGAAATCAAATTTATCAAAAGAATATCACTTTTTCAATTTTACTTGTCTGACTTAGTGCAGCTAGATGTATTCAATCTGTGTCACTTGATACTTCAATACAAGCTGCCTTTAAGGTTAAAGTAACTTGCTTATCTATCTTTTCAAGTTATGCCTTATGATACAAAGGGTATACCCACAGCTACCTTCCTTAAACAAATGCTCTTTATCACTATCTTCTGTTGCAAAGCGGTGTCAGCATCACTGTAAAAGTACTTCACACATTCTCTTTTTATGTAACGCCAGCTGAAAAAAGAATTTTTTGTATATCTCAGTATATATTCCATTTCTTTATCTACTTTTTTGTGCAATTTGAATGGAAAACTTCAAGGAAACATACATTTTTGAAAAATTTGCACTGGCATAAGGTTGTCCTGTATAATCACCACCAATCTCTGTATGTCCCCTGAGAGGAGACATCCAAGTGGTTTGCTAGATTTACAATGTCCCCTCAGAGAGGACATCCAAGTGCAAAGGGTTAATTCATGGAATTTCTTTCCATTTTTAGGCCAGTGAGTGAAAATTGTAAGGAATGACTGTAATAAATGCTTAATCTAGAATACAGTTTAATTGATTTTCTTTACTCTCTAAGACTGTAATAGAACCAGTAATATAACCCTATAAAAAATGATTACTTCACAGATGAGAAAACTTAGGTTTAGAGTTGTTAAAGAGCTTACCTAAAAGCAACACAGTAAGCTGCCAGGTCTGTCTAACATCAAAGTCGATACCAATTCTAGTGTACCTGCCAACCTAAATTCACTTGCAAATTTTGGGCTTATAAAAAAAGATACATTCATACAAAGCCAAAGTTAAATACCATTAGTAGAGTATGTTAATCTCTCAATAACTCATATGTATTTGTGTATGTGTGAAGCAGTGTACATGTAAGAGGCAATATACCTCTTACTCGTTGAATGTTACAAAAAATATATAACATTCCATAATTTAAGGAAAGGAATCCAATAGAAAGCAACAACAACAACAACAAAGGCAGTATAGCAGTGGTCAAGAACACAGATAACAGAATTAGTCAAATTTGAGTGATCATGGGCAAATTACTTAACCTTTCTGTGCCTCAGTGTCTTCATCAAAAGTAATAAATCTCTACACCTCATGAGAATATGGGTGTTAAACATATGCACATTATCTCACTTAAACAATCAACATTAGCTATTACCATTCCTGTTTCTTTATTTATATTTATATTTTAGTGAAGTTCGTGATTCTGAATTATCACTGACACATTGAGTATTAATAAATAGTATTAATAGATAATAATCTGTTGTGAGCAAGGAATACTATGCTGTGTAAGATACAAAAGCTTACAACACAAATGGGGGTTAGAATACTTTTTAAACTATTACTCATAATCATATATACATACTTTCCTTTATGTTTCACAGAAACGATTATATGGTTTTAAACTATCCCCTATTACCACTTACTCCCACTACTACAGCTTCCTATTAGTCTATAGTCTTTTACTATCTAACTAAATTATCTATTACTGGTAGTGTTGTTAATAGTAGTAGTACACAGCTTGGACATATATGAATGTGAAAAAATTACATGTGGATGTGGCTTAAGAATGAATGTTCATTTACAAATTTTAAATGACTTGTTCTGTGCCCAGTTATCAGAAAACAAATGCTATACAAATCAAAGACATTTTGGACTTTAAGCTTTAATGCAACACCTTTGATATTTGATGCTATTCATTCTAAAGCTATCTTTATCCTACTTTTCAATGAATATATACATGCCAAACTGTAACTATCCAGTACTATTAGCAAGCAACATCTAACTTAACTTTAAAAACTAGAAAATAGGCCAAAGTGAGCGGATTGCCTGAGCCCACAGGTTTGAGAACAGCCTGGGCAACTTGGTGAGACCTCATCTCTACAATAAAATCAAAAAAACTAGCCAGGTGTGGTAGTGCACACCTGTAGTTCCAGCTACTTGGAAGGCTGAAGTAGAAGGATCGCCTGAACCTGGCAGGTCAATGCTGGGGTGGCCGTGAGCATGCCACTGCACTCCAGCCAGGGCAATGGAGTGGGACTCCAACTCAAAAAACAAATAAATTAGAAATTAAACTTCACAAAACTCTCAAAACCCAACTCATTCTCAAAATTAGTAAAAACTTTTCCTGGTTTCTTACATCTTATTATAAAGTTTAAAATCACATAATCAAATCACTTACATTATATGATATTTAAACCAATGAGTGAGGAGACTCTGCAGAATTTTTAGTGAAGAATACCTTAAGTATACACCTGAACAGTCAATATTCATCTTTCATAGCTATTATGCTATATTTAAAATACAATGATGGTTACATTGTTAATGCTTTTATATAGTATAATATTAAATAACATTAATAAACAGAAAAGGATGACATGCTACCTAAAATATCTAACTGAAACAGATGAATGGTGTTTTATAGTATCCTAAAAAGAATTTCTCTTGTGGATCTGTAGTTCACTCAAGTAGCTACAACTGGTATTTACGAAAGCTTATCACAGTATGCAGGAGCTGCAGTTTCCCATCCATTAAAACTGCCTTTAACTTAAATTCCAGCTAAATTAAACAGGATATTATCACTGTGCAATTTTGGTGACTGAATGTATTTTACCATTTCTGAATGTTTCTGTACAAACTGGTACTGACACTAAGTTTTTAAATCCATTCCCACGACCTTCAAGATTATATTAAAATTTTACTATTTATTACTTGTAAACTGCAAGAATTCCAAAATGACTCACATTTAATATATACGTCCATGGAGTGGAGGATAGGAATAAACCTGTGGAATATAAAGTGTATATAGGAGACCCCAAGCCACAACAGTAAGAGGCAAAGTAATGACAAATAATACTGATGCAGGAGCTAGGAGAATTGGCAGTCACGAATCACAGAAACAATTCTCTCCTTCCCCCGAACCTGAATTTGCTTATAACAGACTAAAAGCACAGACACAGATTATTTCACATCTCAAAATACCCAGAAGATCATAAAATTCTTAAGGAATCAGGCCATATCTTTTACATTTGTACATAACATAAAACCTATGTTTTGCACATATTAGCCACTCAATAAAAATACAGTACTTGTACAAAAGAATAAATAGTTCCATTTTACCCCTAGCTATCTGTGCAACTTTGGAAAATCCTTTCATGCTCTGGGCCTATTCTGTTATCTGTTACTGAGAGGCATGGCCTTGTAGCAGTCAAAACAATGCTGGGAGTCAGAAAAGCGAGATGTACAAGCCAGAATACAGTCACCATTCTGGTACATGCACACAGGGAAATACTACTTAGCAATAAAAAGAGATGAAGTACTGACACATGCTACAACAGGGATGAAAGCAAACCCAGGGTTTCTTTTCAGGGTGATGAGCATGTTCTAAAATTGAGATGACAGTTGCACAACTCTGTGATATACAAAGCCCATTGAATTGTACACTACAAATGGGTGAATTATATCTCAAAGCTAATAGGAAAAAAAGGTGGGGCAGGGGGAAAGGAGGAGGAGAAAGAAAAGAATGCTGTCACTGATCAAGCTGTATTTATATCTGTGAGGAAAACATATTCAATGCTCTCCACAGGCCCTTCTGGCTCCCCATTCCCTCTGCCAAGCCCCAAAGCATGCCTGCATTCCCCAGTGCCAAGCCCACTCCATGTGAATAAAGGATGCCCAGAGCAGCCAGTTACCTGATGACCAAGGCAGGGAGGAAAAGAAGACAAAGAGAGTTAGACAGATCAAGTCAATATGCTCCTCTGGAAGAATTCTAAGCTCAAACGTGACAGCAATGGATGCATTGGAGAAAAGGTTGAACAGCATGGACTCAAAGCTTGGCACAGGGGCCTGACAAATCTAGGCCATTCCACACACTTGCCTTCATTTTCTTCTTGCCTATACAGCAGGGATCATAACAGTGCATAACTTCATGAGGGTAGTCTAAGGCTCCAACCAACCAATGCATGTGAAGCACTTATTGAAAGGACAGACCAAGAGCAGAAAGCCATTTTTCATCTCATTTCTAAACCTTAATACAATGATGAGAAAGTAGAAGCGATGTTTTTGGAGAAATGCATGCTTTAGGTAAAATTAACTTTGCCGACTTTGTCTTTTCAGAAACAGACCTTCTGGTGCCAGGAATCAGAGATATTTCATAGCGGCAATCAAGCTTGCCTAGAGTAAAGGGAATTTACAAAGCCTAAGACATTGTGCATTGGGCAAGGATTGTAAAAGTCATGAAACTTGTAACTTACAAAAGTTATAACCACTCAGAGGGAGAGCAGGTGGGGATTTGATCTTCCAGTAAATTGGGCACTATCTACAGGGAAGCCAAGGATCCCCCAAAGCTACCCACTGGGAATGCCTAGGAGATAAGGGGAGGTGCACCCTCCATTAGCTCTAAGGAGTGTCATTTGGGAAGGTGCAGGAGAATTAGAGTCCTTGTCACGCCCTTCTCTAGGGGCTATGATAATGTGGGTGGACATTAGTGGGTCTCTGTGGCACAGGTTCTCCGAGACAACCACAGGTGGTCGATAAGGAAGTCATGGCAGTCACGTCTACCTGATTGTAACATCTCCAAGGAAAAGGATTTAAGCCAGGACTTTGGGAGGCTACGGTGCCATACTCACCTAGAGTGTAAGTCTGCTCCCTGTCTGTGGGGGGTGAACTTTTCTTAAATAAATCTTATCTTCTCTCACCTCTGTGTGTTGCATTTATTTGCATTTACTCAGATCTCTGGGTTGCCAGCACACATCTCCAGCTTGCCGGCTCCGGCGGTGCTGCGCCCCTCTCTGCTGCACCTCCCTGTACCGCTCCGGCGGTGCTGTGTCTCCCTGCGCCTCTCCCCTTCCATTCATCTCATCTTTACCCTATCCGTGCCCTAACACTTATAACTGATTAGTGCACCACAAACACTTTCAAAAAGCTGTAGCTAGCCAGGGAAACATAGTGAGACATCCGTAGTCCTAGCTATTCAGGAGATTGAGACAGAAGGATCGCCTGAGCCCAAGAGGTCAAGGCTGTGGTGACCTATGATCATGCCACTGCACTCCAGCCAGGGGACAGAGTGAGACCCTAACTCAAAAAAACATCGTAGCTGCTACACTATCATCAGTAGTTATCTTAGTTCACTTTATACTACTACAACACAATACCTGAGACTTGGCAATTTACAAAGAACAAAAACTTATTTCTCATATTTCCAGAAGCCAGAAGTCCAAGAGCCAGCCACCAGCATTTGGTGTCCAGTGAGGGCTGTATCCTATGGAGGGGAGGAATGCTGTATAGAAGTAGAAGGAGGTAGTGGGCATGTGGCTCAAGCCTGTAGTCCCAGCACTTTGGGAGGTGGAGGCTAGAGGATTGCCTGAGCACAGGGGTTCAAGACCAACCTGAGCAACATGGCAAGACCTCAACTCTACAATTAAAAAAAGAAATAAAAAAATTAGCTGGGAGTGGTGGCACATGCCTGTGGTTCCAGCTACTTGGAAGGCTGAGGTGGAAGGATTGCCTGAACCCAGTAGGTAGAGGCTGCAGTGGCCATGAGCGTGCTACTGCACTCCAGCCTGGGTGACAGCGTGAGACTGACTCAAAAATAAAAAAGAGAGAAATAGAAGGGGAAGGATAAAAGAGGACTAACTCCTTCATCAAGCCCCTTACACAGGTAGGAGCCCTAAAGGCCAAATAACCTCTTAAAGATCTCACCTTTTTTTTTTTTTTTTAGTTGAAGTCTCACCCTGTCACTCAGGCTGAAATGCAGTGGCATGCTCATAGCCACCACTTCAACCTACTGGACTCAGGCAATCCTTCCACCTCGGCCTTTCAAGTAGCTGGAACTATAGGTGCATGCTACCACGCACGATTAATGTTTTTGTTTATTGTAGAGATGAGGTCTCACCTAGTTGCCCAGGCTGGTCTCAAACCTCTGGGTTTAGGTATTCCTCCAGCCTTGGCCTCCCAAAGAGCTGGGATTACAGGCCTGAGCCACCAAGCCCAGCCAAGGCCTCACCTCTTAACAGTATCACACTGGCAAGACCTGAATTTTGGAAAGGATACATTTAGACGACATTGGGGTACATTCAGGGTGGTATGACCATGGATAGGAAGGGACACATTCAAACCATAGCAGCAGTATTATTATTCTCCCTTTATAATTTTTACAACACCATTTAGGAACACTTGACAAATATATTCAAATAAAAGACAGAAGAGTAGCAGAAGTAGATAGAAAACAGCAAGTCATTTTCAAATGACAATCTGATACTTTGCAAGATTAATGTATACTTTTATAGATACAAGTATATAGATATAGATATATATGCTTCCTTTTTTGTAAAAAATGAATGACTAACACCTATAAATTCCCTAGGCACATGAAACCTAAACAAAATGAAGGTTCATGAGTAATCTGCAAAAAAAAAAAAAAGAAAGATAAATGTAACAAAAAAATCCTAATTTTAAAGCTTTTCTAAGTCAAAATGTAATTTTAAATATTCACGAAGAGGAAAAATGGCAAAGATCCACTGAAAGCAGGTCTTTGACAAGGTTATAAAACAGTCGAGCTTAGTAAAGAAACCTTAGGCTGGATATTCTTCAGATTGGGGGGGGGGGGGGAAATGAAGCTACAAAGCATCATGGAATTGCCAGGGAAATCTATCCCAAAATATAGAATGGGACTATTACAGAAGCCCAAGAGAAAATACTGCAACCTGGTTTTTTCATTTGTTTTACATGGTCATATTCTTTGCTGCAGGAAGGAATATGAAGCTGAAAACAAAGGGAAGAGGAAGTCTAACTTTTCCAGTGAAAAGCCACCAAGAAGGACTTAATAGAGTTGTATTTTGGGCCTTGGCTGCAATATTAATAAAGAGCCCTTTAAAAACTCCCATGCCAAGTATTTAACTCATCTGGGGTAGAACAGGAGGAGCACTTTAAAAAAAAATGTCTCCAAGTGAATCTAAAGAACATCTGGGGCTGAGAACCACTGAGCTAGCAGGAAAGAGTATAGACCAGATAAAACAAAAGTCTGGTTGGTGATACAAGGAAGATAAACATCTGGTGGGTAAAGACTTTATCATTAACGCTTTGAATCATGTTGTGTGCTGCCTTCTCATCACAAAACCACAATCTCTTCCAGCTATGTCATCACCCACAATGTTAAACCGTTTCAGCAAAGCACATCTAAAGCCAACAGAGAGGTTCTGGCTGCATCAAGCGCCTTTGATGAGATGCTCAAAGACAGGATTCACTAGTTAGCACAAGACCTAATGTAAGCAATTCTTCCTCAGAAGGAGAATTTAGGTTTACTGAAGCAGAAAACTAAGAGCCTTTAATACAAAGCTGTAATTAATGGGTATTATAAATCATAGCAGTACATCTCTGATTTCAGGTTTGTGGGATGCACCGCATGCAGCACACAGTAATTCAACAAAAAGTGGCCTCCCGCATATAATTGCCTTTCCTGGAGAAAACCAATTTGATCCCAAAGAGGTTGGAAAGGAATGCAGATAATTACACATACTTACAATACAATTGCTTCCTGCTCTCCAAAGTGAACTTTTAAAAGTATGCTTTTATTCTAAGCAAAATAATTTTTCTTCAGCTGTCTCTCCTTATAGTCAATCTAATAGGCCAGTAAGGCCAAACTTTTACAATCTCTTAGTATGCATTTAATTAGTTATTCTAAGATGTGAACATTCCAGGATTTCATACAGATTAAATTCCTCTATTCCCCAAATAGAATGATATATTAGGTAAAATTGCCGCAACACAAAAATACACATCAACGAGGATTGGAAAGATACCATTCTTAGGATGTGACAAGCATCGAGAATACACTGCTAGGAACCCAGCAAATGAAAGTGATTGGAGTAGAATGACCTCTACTCCACACCAGACCTTCACTTAGGAAGGACCACCTCCAGGCAGAACTTCACTTAGCAAGAAAGGGCCTCTTTAGGAGATCCTGTCTGTCCTCCTTGGCAAAGTTCATACCTATAGCTCTAGGAATATCCTTGGGGTCTCTCCCTCCATCCCCACTGAAGTCATTTAAGTGGCAGCTGACTCCACAATAACTACAGGTTAAAGGAGGCCCTTTTTTCACTTATGAAATAGTAGTTCTATTTCTCCAGAAAGTTCTCCAGAAAGACAGCAAATCTCTAAACAAGCGCTCCACAATAAATACTACCAAAAGCTGCTTTATAATACCTTGTGTCTTTCTAAAGTTTTAGTTTAATTTTTCCTTTTCCATATATCTTGAGTAAGATATGCAAATTTCAACTTTTCATGTATCTAATAAACCATTATGATTACACAAGGAAATTATCTTACCAAAGTATATCCTTAATTTTTTTCAAAGGAAAACAAGGTATTTTGATGATTTCAACTAGTTCAATCTAACCTATGACTCTTTACAAAAGTAAAAAGATGAGAATCATTCATGCTTCTGGAACTGTAAAGTATTAAACAACCACTGATCTGCCCTGTGCTGCTGTGATTTCACCTTCAACATAAACAGACCAAGTAGCCATCAGCAGTGACTACCTCCTATGTTAGCAGAACACTGGGTTCAGGGTCATCCCTTTCTTCCCTCCTCATGATCCTCCTAACCTTATTTTTCTACCTTGCCTTACTCTGTGCCTCTTACTCTCCTTAACTGCTCTTTTATTACTAATTTTTCTGCCTTACTTTGAACCCATTCTACCTCCATTCTTTTTTCATCACTTATTTTTCTCTAGATTCTCTCTCTCTCCTCTTTCTTTTCTCCACACTGCCTTCTCCACCAACCACTCCTTTTTTTTCTTCTTGCCCTATGAACTGCCTTCCCTGGGTTCTCCTGCTCTAACCTCTGCCTTAGCCATCTCTCTCCACTGCTTGCTCAGTGCCTGTCCTAGTCTCCTTTTCACAAGCCCACACCACAGCTCACTGTATGTGTACCTTTCCCAAACCAGGTGCTCCCTGGAGAAAGCCAAGATCTAAAATTCCAAGGGACTAGAAAAACTAGACTCTAGATAGAGAAGAGTAAATGTCTCAAACCTAATACTAGAAATCTGTGTCTCTTCTCTAGATGGAGAAGAGTAAATGTCTCAAACCTAATACAAGAAATCTGGGGCCAAGTCTTTTTCAAAAATTGAGCAGAGATAAATGAGATTCTGATGTCACAGGATTAACTAGGTGGCTTTATTCAACTTTGTCATTGTGCCTTAGACTCTACTACTGGCACTCACTCTAGCTTTCTCTTATTTCACCTTTGAAGTTTATATAAGAAGGTAGTTAGCAGGGAGGAACAACTGAAGTGCCAAACACTGAGATGAAAATCTAGACTCCAGGCATTATCTGAACCATAAAAATGAAAGCACAAGAAAACAGACTGTAACTAAAATTGGCTGTAACTGAAATCTAGTAAGCCTTTAAAAAACAATGTATTTTAATCCTACCAAATTAGAATATATGCTAACAAAAGACATACGAGTATATGCTAACATACAAATATACTTTTTTTGGAATAAAATCTCAATGGCATTTAAAGATTAAGGCAGAATTCTGGGATTTCAGGTTTCCCAAAGTCATTCTGAAATATGACAGTTCTTATTTACTCTCTACACATTCTAACCAAAGCAGCGATGCTCTAGTCTTAAGCTTTACTAAACTTACCTAAAGGTTACTCTTTGCCAAAAAAAATCAGAAAAAGAAAAATTTGCCCCTCATTTTACTTAAAGCAACTAGAATACAAACCCCAGTCAACTAATTTGTGATGAAATTTCAATGAAGAGCCACTGCAGAATAATACATCCCTGCAGAGAAGAGAAGGTCAGGAGCAGGAGGACAAGAGGCTGCAAGAACAGGGCTGCCCAGAATGAGGATATCGGTGTTTTCACAAATCTGTACCTTATGATGGAAGAGATGAAAGGAAAACGAAATCACTCTGATAAAATGCCACAGTGCACAAATACTAATGTACCTACTCTATTGTTTCAGGAAGCAGAATGCATTCAACACTATTTGTCCAAAGATAATCTCTGTTTCTTATGGTGAACTTTAAGTTAAAATGGAAAGGCTCCTTTTACAGGTCAGAATAACTCAACCTACTGTATTTTTAGCCTCCAAAGTACTAGAAATTGAGAGATAAAGCTCTAAATGGGTAATTTTAAAAGAGCAAAGTTTAGAGAGATGAGACAGCCCAGAAAAGAAGCATGTTCAAATGTGGGCAAGCAAAGTTTATAATCCTGTGTGGCTGAAATCATGTTAAAATTTAGGGTACTATGCTACGTTCTTAAAAACAGTTCATCTTTACTAATAAATTAATACCATTTTAAAACAGAAACTAAAATATATACAATATATACCATATATTAAGCATATGGTATATATAAAACATATATGTTTTTACATATGTAGTAGGTTTTAAATATGCAGACATATATATATATATATATATGAAAAACTGATTTTCCCTTCTGTCAAAATATTAAAAATATATACTACTTAACATAAATTCAAACCTACTGCATAAGACCCTGACTCTCATTGCTTATTCTGAATCAAGGGCAAACACTTACACTATTTTCATACTTTGCATACAAAATAGCCTGGTTCTCCAAAAATCAATAAGTCAAATATTTGACTGATCTGTGTGCTAGATTAGAGAATTCATATCATCAGGTCATGGTGTTCAACCTGCTTTCTCAAGTGTTCCACATTAACAGTCACTATAAGGGGCTAAATTTTCCCAGGTTTAAATGTCACTATCTGTTCTCATTGTCATGGTGACAAAACCATAAATGTGATTCAGTAGAGTTTTTATACTGAGGGTGGTAAGAATTTGCCTGCTGTGAAAATACCAATAGTTCACCTTGCATGACATTTTCTCATTTGAAAGTATCTGCTTTCACAGGCTGAAAGCTAATGTGCCAGGAGGCGTTGTGCCCCTGAGAAGCAGAAAGAGGGTTCCAGAGGGAAGCTGGGCTCTGCATGGCCCTTGACTCAGGATGGAAGTGCGCTAAGCAGATTCTTCATGGAGAATGCCAATTATCAGCAGTAAACTCACACTACACCAAGATAGTCCTCACAGTGATGCTAAGGGTTTTACAAAAAAAA
The DNA here is from genome assembly GCF_000164805.1 of Carlito syrichta. Lineage (NCBI taxonomy): Eukaryota > Metazoa > Chordata > Mammalia > Primates > Tarsiidae > Carlito > Carlito syrichta. The sequence continues at coordinate 124,370 of NW_007016057.1, forward strand.
CAGTCTGACCCCACCAGCACTTCCTACTGTCAGTAGCACCCTTCACAACTACTTTCCCTCGGGGAGAATCTCTATCTCAGGATCTACAAACAAAAATTGCAATAAGCATGGAGTCAAAGTCTGAGGTCTTAAATGAAGTAAGTTAATTCAAAAAACACTAGAGAGCAAATGAGTTAGGCAGTTTAATAAAAACAGTATAACTCTTGGTCTTGAACACACATACATGAGGAAATACATGAACACACATGAGGAAATGGTTCTATAAATCCCCTCCCAAAAAGCAGCCCATGACTACACTGACCCTACACTCACTTATCATTCAGTAAGTATCTGCTGGATATATCTGTCAAGGCTCTAGTTGTAAGTGATATACACCAACTCATATATTTAGTCAGAGAAAATACTTGCTGAAAAAAAGGTACATAGAACATATTCAGAAGGTAAAAGAATAACGACAGAAAACACTAATACACATTACAATCAGTATGTCAGACACTGTTATGAGAGTTTTACTTTAATTAACTCATCTAATCCTCACAACAGCTCTATTAGGTACATACTTTTTACGTTCGAGGGAACTGAGGCACGGAGAGGTTTACGAACCTCCTCAAGCAAGGTTACAAGGCCAGCAAGTGGCAGAGCTGGGGTTCAGGCTGGGATCTGAACCCAGTCTGCCTAACATATATCTCAGATATCAGGTCAGGCCGGGCTCAGTGGCACAGCCTGTAATCCCGCGCTTTGGGAGGCTGAGGTGAGTGGATTGCCTGAGCTCGCGGGTTCAAGACCCACCTGGACAACTTGGCGAGACCTCATCCCTACAATAAATCAAAAAATCAGCCGGGCATGGTAGCCTGTTTCTGGAACCCCTGTGTCACTACTTCCTGCACAATGCCTGCACGTGCCTGTAATTCCGGCTACTCGGAAGGCTGAGGTGGAAGGATTGCCGGAGCCCAGCAGGTCGAGGCTGTGGTGGCCGGGAGCAGCCACTGCACTTCAGTCTGGGTGACAGAGTGAGACTCCAACTCAAAAAACAAAAAAACAACAACAACAAAAAAACGATATCAGGTCAGGAACAAAGTCCAAAACCATGCCTTAAAACGAGTTTCACAAAGAAACCACTACCCTGTTTCTGGGCTCTACAGACTCTAGAGTGTGTACCATGGCCCTGGATACTGTCCCCAGAATGGCTGACAGTACTGTTTCTGGAACCCCTGTGTCACCACTTCCTGCACAATCCTCAGCAGAACAGATTATCTCCCTGGTCCCTTCTTTATGTCACTAGCTTCTGGTTCAGAAACTGGGGCAAATGCATCATATGCCCATACCCCAACTACAAGAAAAGCTGGGAAAGCAAATATCTGACATTTTCAGCTTATTAATAGTAGGCAGGCTCTGCCCTCAAGGGACACACAAGAATTCCCAAGAAAGAGATACCTGGTAGCCAAAATAAGTGGCAAGATATCCACTACACTCTGGGCTCAGTGGTGGACCATGTGATGTTACAATTTGTTACAATGTGATCTGAGTAACAAATGCTACAGAAAGCTTTTGATCTTTTTCTAAAACATTCCCAATTGTAAAGTACAATTGCCAAAGATGTGAATTCTAGGGACCATGCCTGAGTTAAACTAACAGGACAGTTATTAAACTTCCATGAGCCTCAATTTCCTTATCTGAAAGACAGGGATACTAACAATACCTACCTTCAAGTATGATGTTAAAATTAAATGAGACAGCACATAAAGTATTCTGTTCAGCATGGTCCCTAGTAACTACTCAAGACATAATGGTAATGATGACTTTGAAAATGATGATGACCAGACAGGGATATGATCAGGAGAACAGTGCCTGGCACATGTAAAGTACATAAAGAGTAGCTGCTGTCACTGTGGTAGTTGTTGTTATTATCATCACTACTTATGCCAAGTCAAGAGATCCATTAGCTTTGGCTTATTTATTCATTCAGCAAATATATACCGAGCACATACTATGTTCCAGTCACTGAGGCACTAGAACTACAAAAGACAGCAAAAATGGACCACGATCTGCATTCTCACAGAACTTACAGTACATCAGGGAAGGAACTGATTTATCAAGTAACCACACACAAAAATGCAACATTACATGGCACTGTGTGCACAGTTAGGACAAGTGACAGAGTCAGGCAGGAAGTGATGCTTGAGGGAAAACCCAAAAATTAAGTAGGAGCTAGCTGGCAAGAGAGGTGACACAGCAAAGAACATTTGGCTGAGAGAGGGGACACAGCAAAGAGTATTCTCAGTAAAGACAGCAGCACATAGAAAGAAGACCCTGAGTCAGGAGGAAGTACTCTGCATTCCAGGAGCTTAAGAAGGCCAGAGATGAAGAGAACTTCCAAACCATGTACAGGATGCTCCTCCCATCACAAGAGCAGAGAGAGGGGCAACAGCAGCACATGTCTCTTCCTTAACCAGCTACCTAACTCAGTCTGGGATGGTATTCCTACCACCTGAAGACAGGAACTTCTGTGTGAGGAAGACAACTTGTATAGGTTTAAGAAGGTATGAGTACCTAGCATTTCCAAGTGTTTCGGTGCACTGAGGTGAAGAAGACCTGAACAGTTTTGAAATCTCTGAAGATCTTTCAAAGGTATTTAGTGGCACTCCTCCTACCTTCCATCTCCACACAAAGTGTTTTAAATTCCAGAACCTAAGAAGGAAAAATTAAAGACAGAAAGAACCAGAGACATTACCTAGCTTAATTGCCCTCACTTTTTAGTTGAAGAAATCATACTGGTTGTCAGTGACAAAAACAGACCCAGAGCTCAGTTGAAGATTCTCTGCTACTCGAAAGACCGATTTCTTTATCTGCCCAAAAGGCAAAACAGTCTTAACACCTTGAGACAGCTAGCTCACTTCTCCCTGTTGAGCACAAGCCTGTCTTGATATAAGTGATACTAACACGCAACATAATGAACCAGAAACAAAAGAGTAGCATGTAGCAGGGGAGTCAGACTACATTTGTTTAATAGCTGTCAGCTTTTCTCCAAAGCAGTTAAATCTTGATTAATTGGAAACTTCCTTTTTTTGTTTTTGTTAAAGGCTCTACTTTCAAGAGGAATCAGATGATAAGGAAATAACTGACTTCATAGTTTTGCTAAAAAGAATAATTAGAGGGAGTAAAAACTTCTACAGCATGCTGGGTAACTCTCTTATAGTAATCCCATCAGACAAAGAAGGCCTGGTGGAGACGACAGCTCCAGGGAAGTGGGGTTCTCTTAAGTAGCAAAGAAAACATGCCCTACACCATAGAGCTCTTCTACTAAAGCTGTAAAAACTGGAGGATCACAGCCAGGTCACAGACAACAAAACCAAGAGCAGAAACCCCTACACATCCCGACCCAATCCAATATCAGGGTTGGGCCAGACAGATGAAAGGATTGCCTAAAGGTCTGACAACTGGTAACAAAGAGCCTAACTCATCTCATTTTTCCAATGTCCATGAAGGTCTTTGAACTTCTGTCAAATTGGATAAAACACTAGTGTACAATTATAACATTAATTCAAAGATTTCAGAACAATAAGATTTGGCAAATTCAAAACCATATTCAAATGAATAGAACTAAAGATGCTAGCAAATAAGTTATTCTCAAAGTCCACAAATTATTTTTTCTTCATTCTCTCAATTTTTGTAGAGTTAGGATCTCTACCACATTCATCTTTTTATAGTCCCTTAGGTTTTATGTTAATCTTTTACCGCACTCTCATTTCTTTTTCTTTTCTTTCTTTTTTTTTTTTTTTTGGTCAAAGTTGTCACAATCTATGTTTATCCAGCTTTCTGTACTTCTTTTGACTTATTTGGCATGATCATCAAGTCATCATCTTCACCACCACCACAAACACAACTAACATGCATTGAGCAGGTATACTGTGTCAAGCACCTTTTTGCCTAATATCTCATTTAATCCTTTTGCCTATCTATAATTATTATTAGGCCACATGGAAAAAAAGGAATGGAAGTATAGTGTTTAAACAATAAAAAAGAAGATACCTGAATCCACATTGCCCAGTCCCAGAATCAGAGTTTTTAAACACTGCTCTATAGTTGTGTTTTATGTCAAAACTAACATTTTGAAATCCTTAATGTTTTAATTCCTCACTTATCTTTTCTTATTTTCTAGCTACTATCTGTATATATTGATTTTGATTACTATCATTTTTATTTATATGCCATTCTAGAACTAGCTAATTCAGTTCTGTGAAGAATTGAAGCATCTGAAGTATACCAATATTCTTCTATACAAATTCTTTTTGAGGTTTCAAGATTAAACATAAATTTCAAGTCTTATTAAAGGTATACATGCTCAAAATTAACCAAAGGTGGTCATGACAGGCAAAAGGCAACAGCCCATCTTGATTTCTAGTATTTCTCCTCTTCTAAAAGCTGATTTACACTGAATTCACTATTGGCTTAAGTCACCCAGCATGCTGAGAGCTCTGCTGTACCTCAGATACTCAAAAACACTGAAAATGCACTTACACATCTGCCAGAAGCTTCTGTTGCCAGAACTTGTCAGAGCGAGAATGATTTAGTACTAATTGCAGTGCCCTTGACAGTCCTGAACTACAAGGTTTATCCATCTCAGTAAGATGGAGCAGGTGAAGTCACACGTGAGAGCAGATGTAGGAAGCAGCACAATCTTCTCTGACAGCTAAACAACGAGACAATCAGTAGTTGTGCTCATCTTTCTACTGTGTCAGCAGAGCCATTTACTTACCAAGGTTTTATGTAACATTTTGTGGCTGCCCAGATGACTGCCCCTCCCTTTCCCACAAGTCATTTTTAAAATGCTATCACTGCAGGAGTTTTCCCTTTGCCCATCTCTCCTCTCAGCTCCATTGCCTAACTAAAGCCTGACTTTTCCTTCTCTTTCATGGATCATATCATCCTTAAATACCGACTTTCAACTGTCTTAAGAACAGATGAGAGACTTCCAGTTTCCTTGATTCTAATCCTCCTGCAACAAGGTACATCTTTCTTATCTGTGCCATTAATCAATAAAGGAGCTGACAAGAGTGTCACTCAATATTATGAGCCATTCAGTTATGCTGGAACATTGCTCAGGTAAAATTTAGAATAAGAAGTCGTCAGGCTTCATAAAACTGATCTTACCCCCTAAGAAGTCCTTCTTCATTCTTCACAGGGAAAATCCAAAAGCAAGGAAAACACAGCTTAGAAGTAGCCTTATAAAATTAATAATACTGCTTTTGCAGTAAATCAAACCCAGCATAGAGAGATTTCAGAAGTTATAACTAGTAGTTAACCCAAAAACTAAACTTGAAGACTTTTTTTTAAAAGTAAAACCAGGTTGACAGCCATAAGCCAGGCCTAGCATAAGACTTAAATCAGTAAACTCTTAAAAGACACTCTTTAAAATGGCAGAGGCTTAAACTCCAATAGATATCATATTTAACCTACTAAAGACAGAACTTACTAGTATTACAGAATAATATTCTTTTAATGGTTTTCAGAAGTGCTGCCTTCTGCAAAAATGCAGCCTTCAATTCTCAGAGGAAATGCTTAGTAAGACTCAAGCATATTCCTAAATTCCTAGAAAAGCTCGACAAAAGCCCACCAAAAATTATCACTAAATTAAGCATTCCAACAAGTTAAGCATGCTCCTAACTTTTCTGTTGCTAGCAGATGGAGAAGTAAAAAATTTTCCCTAGTCCTATCCTCCCTGATATTTAACGAGACACTGGTAGCTCTAATTATGAACAAAATATTTTACTTCTCTTTCAAATTTGAAAAAAGAGTTTGGAGACCACAGCAAAAACCATTCACACTGGTTTATACATTCTGCCCCCACCATATGTCATCAACTGTCCTGGAAAAGCATGGAGATACGGCTGCCACAACCTTCCACGCTTCATGACTAGATGAAGAGGAGTGTCTTTGGGTCTTTTTGCCCCTCTTCTGCCCCAGGAAATCCCTTTTCATTTGTGTGATGACTAATTTTATATATCAGCTTTGTTAGGCTATCATACCCAGTTGGTTGGTGCTGCTGTGAAGGCATTTTGTAGACACGATTAACATTCATTATTAGTTGACTTTAGGTCAACCGATAATGTGGGCGAGCTTCATCAAATCACTTGAAAGCCTTAAGAGCAAAAACAAGTTTCTAGGAGGAGTTCTGCCTCAAGATTGTAATATGGAAATCCTGCCTGAGTTTCCTACAAATTTCAGGCTCAAGACTGCCACTTCAACTCTTACCTGACTTTCCAGCTGTCCCTACCATCTTCAGAATTGACAACCACCCAATCATGAGCCAACTTCTTAAAATCTCTCTTTCTCCCCATATAAATTCTGTTTAATTATCTCTTTTTTTTTTTTGAGTTGGAGTCTCACTCTGTCACCCAGACTGGAGTGCAGTGGCCGCTCCTGGCCACCGCAGCCTCGACCTGCTGGGCTCCGGCGATCCTTCCGCCTCAGCCTTCCAAGTAGCCGGAACTACAGGCATGCGCTACCACACCCGGCTGATTTTTTTTGATTTATTGTAGAGACGAGGTCTTGCTGCCCAGACGGGTCTCAAACCCGCGGGCTCAGGCAATCCACTCACCTCAGCCTCCCAAAAGCGCGGGATTACAGGCTGAGCCACTGAGCCCGGCTAATTATCTTATTAATTCTGTTTCTCTGGAGCACCACTGACTGATTCAACATGTTTTAAACATTAGGCTCAGAATATATTTGGAAAATCACCAGAGTTGAAAATCAAAAAAACGAAACATCAACAATAAAAAAGAATGTTCAGATAAGATAAAAGTAGAACACTTTTTCTTCTCCAAAATTAGGCCATGCTTTACCATCACTATAATCCTTTTAGTATTTTACTAAAAATGTCATTTTTAACTGAGAACAAATGAAAACAAATTGTAGATGTACAACATTTTTTGAGTCATTTTGTCTAATTGAAAGAATATATTGGATGTCACTGAAAAGATACTTTAATATATTCAGAGGTTTCACCAGTAAGTATTAGTTATCTATTGTATATAATAAATTACTCTAAAATGTATTACTATCTCATACAATTTCTGAGGTTCGGGAATGCAGCTGTGGCTTGACTAGGTGATTCTGGTTCAGGATCCCTTATTAAGCTACATACACACTGGTGGCAAGGGCTGCAGTCAAAAATTTAGAAGTGCGGGGCTGGAGACCTATGTCCAAGATGTCTCATTCACATCAGCTAGTGACCTCAGTTCATCCTAGCTACTGGCAGGAGGCCTCAGTTCTTCCCCACATTCCACCTCATAGAGCTGCTTGAGTTCCCTCACAATGCTGCGGCCAGTTTCTCTGAAAACGAGCAATCCAAGAGCAAGAGCAAAGAGGATGCCACAATGCCTATGAGAATCTCATCTGAAAAGTCACATGCCATCATCACCTACATGTCCTGTTCATCAAATGCAAATTATTAGGTGTAGCCCACACTCCAGGAGAATTGGGCTCCACCTTTGGAAGGGACAGCATCAAAGAATCCTTAAGACATATTTTAGAACTATAACAGTGAAACAGCAAAAGAACTAACATAACAGACTCCATTTCTGTTTAAGGAGCCTTTTTGAATTCCTGCAGGTAGACCAAGACATTTTCAGAGCACTGAGATAAAAATACAAAAGCAACCATCATGTAGTTTTCTAAATCAACTCTGGGACTAAAGGGGAAGTATGTAACAATGAACAATATTATGTAAAAGACTCAGAGGAACACTGGGACCTGACCAAGGACAAAGAAGCTTCTTAACCTCCTTGGACCCTTGCTGGCACACAGATGTCTGTGGCCACCAGTCACCTCTTGATCCCATAACAATTTGAACATTATCACACATTAAGTTTCCCATATGAGATATTCTTTCAGGTTCTATGCACCAATAAAACCACTGACATCAGTTGGTCTGAAGGACCACACCAAAAGCTGATTCACCAAAGAATGCAGTTTTTCCACATCCTAGTAATTTCATCCCCTTTACCCCAACCAATCAACACCTCAATTTTCTAGCTCCTAACTCTCCATGATCCCCTTAAAAACTCCAACCCAAAACTCTTTGGGGAGATGGTCTTTGAGACATTAGCCCACCATCTCCTCAGGTTGCCAATTCTTGAATAAATCTATTTTCCTTTCACCAACCTTGTCTCACAAGATTGGTTTTTGAGCAACAAGCAGCTGAACTTGGCGTTGATTGCAGGACCATTATCAGGTATGAGGTCATTCTCTTGATTTGATCCTTCGAGAAGGCTTAACTTTAATTAATTAGCCTTTGTATCTTTCAATTTTATCCTTATTAGTGAAACTGAGGAGCAGTTTGTCTCTTACTACCCTACAAGTCTTTAAATGTGCAGACTCACTCTACAGTGAGAAGAAATGTAAGAATTCATGTCAAGCCACACAAACCACATTTAAATCTCCCACTCAGAGTTGGTATACATTTCATCTCACTTTTTAACAGTAGCCAATACTATTAGCATTCTGTTTCATCTCTTCTACAAGTTCATTAGGTATATGATCTCTTCCTATGTGTCTCATCTTCTTGAAATAGGACAAATTATAGGTCACTGAGTAGCTATTAGATTAAGTATTCTTGGTTCCACTGCAGTAGATCAACCTCCATGGAGAATACCGGCGGGGGTGACGATGGGGCACTTTATGCAACTTGAACTATTCAATAGACAGAGGAATTTCTTTTACAAGGGTTGTGGGTTTGGTAGGCATGTAGTAGTGCAGTTTAGTTAGCTCAGTTAAAAATTGTAGAAAAGATCAGTTATAAAGCATCTTGAATCCTCTTTAAAAGGAAATTCCTAAATTTGAACTATAAAAGTCCACCTAAGAAGACCATTTTATCCAATTCCTAATCTCACAATTGATTCCTTTCCATGAGATTTTTAACAAGTAATCATGCAACTGAATAACTCTATTAACAGGTATAGCAAAGTGGAAGTTAAAGGGAAGGAAAGTAATATTGGTTGAACTCTCCTCATGTGCTGACTGCTGTCCTAAGCATTTTACAAAAGTCATCCAATTTAATCATCACATCAGAACTCTGAGGTAGGTATTATTAACTTCATTTTACAGATGAAGATATACAGCACCAGAGAACTTAAATAGCTGACCCCAAATCACACATCTAGCACACACTCAAGCCTATGTTGTCTTACTCCACAATCCACTGTGCTAAGCTTTGGCTGGTAGTGAAAACTCCAAAATCTCGGTGATTTTACAACACCTAACATTTACTTTTTGTTCATGTTAAGTGAAAGTTAAGGGCTGAGTAAAGCTCTGCTCAATGTTGCAGGTCTGGCCACATGTCTTCTCATTCTGGGATTCAAGCTAAAGGAGCAGTCTCTATTTGGGATACATTGTTATCCTGGCAGTGGGAAGAAATGTAAGAATTCAGGTCAAGCCACACAAACCACATTTAAATCTCCCACTCAGAGTTGGTATACATCATGTCCGCCCATGTTTCATTAGCCAAAGCAAGCCACATGAGCGAGCCTTACCTTGGGGGAAAAAATGTACTCTGCCTATTAGAAGTTATCAGAAGTCACATGTAAGGGTGTAAATACATAATTCCTCCTATAGATTTTTTAATTGTCTCCTATGAAGAGAGAGTATGCATTTCATTTAGGACGAAGAGTGAGGTGAATGTCTGCTAGCTACAGGGGCTAACTCTAATAGTCACTAACGTTGTCCACCAGATAATCGTAATTCTCTCCTAGGGCACACAGAAGGATTGTACTCCCTTATCCCATCAACGTATCTCAGTTTGATCAATTACATATGCACCAAAGTGATATGTCACTTTTGGTTTGAAGCTGTATAAGCCAGTGCATGACTGGGCACCTTTTGTTTTTCTGGCAATGCTTCAAATGATGACTGCTGCCTGGGTTCTGAAATGAAGACAATATAGAACAGAGCCCCCAATCAACTTACTATGAACATGTAGCACGAATGAAAAATAACGTGTATCATTTCTGTTACTTCAACATAAATTAGCTTATTGTGACTGATACACATGTCAAACAGATTCTTTCCCTCAGGGATAAGAACTAAGAAAAGGAAAGAACTGGGTAATGAGCAATGGATGTCAAGGGCCAGTAATGAATCTGAGATACTTTATGACAAGCCAAAACTAAATGAGTAAGCAGAAGCTATGAGACAGAAAAAAGAGAGACAAAGGAAAACATGAAGAAGGCAGTATGCAGTTGGAAAACAAAAGACACAAAGAAAGAAGCAGGCACAGCAAAAGATATCACGTGGCTCTTGAATACACTGATGAAACTTTCCGATTCTAGAGCCGCCTACTTTGTTATGGCTTTTTAGCTCTGTTCAGGCTCAATGAATCTTTACAATCCCTTCTTTATACTTAAACAGCCTATATGAGTCTTAAATTTAAAAAGTAGGACAAAATAGGACCTGTTAAATGGTCAAGTCAACTATTTAGAAAAATTATATGATGAATCCAATTGTAGAGATTCACTTCCTAATAAAAGCATTAAAACTTTGCTCTATCAAATTTAGTTAAGGTAACATTCACACAGCATCAAAAATATTAGATATATATACTTACATATACTCATTAAATATCTCCTATTAACTATCATCTCGATAAATTTCAGGAAAATAGAGAACTAAGGCAAGAATAAGGAAAGACTTTCCCATAACCAAGAGGCTAAAACAAAAGGTAAAAAGAATATCATCTTCCTGAAAAGTTTTATTTGTAAAGCTAAGGAGAGAAGCTGATTCTTCTATAAACAGATCCTGTAGCAACCTCACAAGAAAAGTATTAAGCACATGAAAGTACCTACTACAATACTGATCTCAGAATTTGAATACAATAAACATTTGGTTGACTAACTGATTATACAAATCACTAGGGAAAGCATGTGCTTTATAAATCACTTAGTATATGCACTCATACCTCAGATTGCAGACAAAAAGTTATTAGTGATGGTTAGGTTGGTTGACTGGCCAGATGCTATAATTCTAGATCTAAATTCTGAATAGAAATTAATATGTCAAATTAGCCATATGACTGGAGAAACTGAATAGCTCAGAAGCATATTGAACTTAATATTTGCTTAAACACATGTCAAGTATTTTTAATCAAAACAGGAAGTACTTACTGAAAAGCTACTTCATGGTTGGCACCGTGCAAAGATTCTTCATAGGGAAGAATCAAAGAACACTAAAAAAATCTTTTATAAACTATGGTACAGTAGTGGAACATTCTTTAGTAAATTCAAATAGTAAATTGGTCAAGTGGATAACAAACTACACAAAATTAGTTTCCAGGAGGTTTCTGAGTATTAGACACATAAAAGAACTAATAACTAAGAAGTTACAGTAGTCACTTCAGTTGCATTTTTACAGATCAATAAATTTAAAGTTGCTAGCTTTTTGAATATTATGTTATAAAATTTGTATACTTCAATATTAACTTAAACCTTATTTTTGTATTTAATTCATCTGGGATGATGGACAGATAGGAAAGTAACAAAATTTATACTTAACTGGTTTTTAAAAGATAGGATAAAATTTTCACCTTTAAGTGACAGGCTCTCTAGAATGACAGGAAATGTGACAGGTAAAAGTAAATGAAATAAAACTGAATTACCCTCGTCATTAATCTTGTTCTTTTATGTAGTCAATCTAGGTTGAGAGTGACACATTCTGAATTTTACTATTCAAGCACAAAATGAATCTGTCTCCTCCACAATGGTAAACTCCACCACAGCAGTGATACATATCCTCATTTTAATTAACCTAATAGTCTATTCACCGATCATACTTGGAGGTCTATTTCATTACCCTGAATTAACATTTTCTTTCCATTAAAGTTACAGATAATAAAAAAGGCATTGCTTTCATGTGTAGTTTACAACACATTTAATCTATAGTACTCCTTTGCTTAGTGATTACAAGCACTTAAATGCTCTTTGGAAAGCACTTAGAACTATAGCAGCCTGATGATTTATTTACTCAAACACAGAGAAGGCCATTAATAAGGAAAATAAAAATGCAATATTTCAAGAATAAAAATATTCATTGGCTCAATGAAAGCAATTCTAAGAAAGGTGTTGAATGATCTCATTTTAAAAGGTATGGTGGTTCTCCTCAAAGTAAATGGGCTTGTATTTACATAAAATAATTGAATAATCCTGTCACATTTTATTATTTAATTCTCCTTGCAATGAGAAGATTTAGTTTCTCAAGTTCAGAGTCAGACATAAGAACAACAATAAAGTAATTTTAATTGTTCAAGAGAACTGTTAAAGAGTTTTCCTAGCAAATGTTTACCAATTTAATGAGAAATTATTTGATCATAATTCTTTGATTCAAATTTGGCACCTAGGGCTAAATAGTCATCTCTGAGATAGAAATTTACATGTATATCAGTCTATTATTGTTCATGTTCCAAATTAATCCGTTGATCAAAATGAAAACATAAACCTCAATTTGATTTAAAGATAGTTTTAAAAACTTTTCACATAATCCCAAGTCAACAACACAATCACCAAAGTGTTGATAACTAAGTGCATTCCTCTGAACTCCCTTCCCCTTCCCATCCCATTCCTACTCTCAAAAACTATGTTGATGCCTCAAAAAGCCTAGAAACTTTAAAGGACTATTCTATTTTCATGACATGACACTGTGAAGCCCAGTATTGATTTAAAAATTAAGATATATTAAAATGATTAGATTTTTAAATTAACCTATTTTGATTAAAATCATTTGTCAAGAACATACCTTAATAATCATATTTTTCTAGAACATTTTCTATATGACCTGTCTTAATACATAGTCCTAGAGATTTGCACTTTAGAAAGTGCTTGCTATACATCTGAAGGCAGTATTTTGATATTCTTTCAAATTTACTTTAGAAAACTGAATGGTGATTTGGTTATTTCACTTCCAGAAGAAAGTGAAACAAATATTTAGAAACACTTCCCAAATTATGCCCAAATTTACTCTTAGAAGTCTAGAAATAGTTTTCTCTCTATTAGGATAACACCAAAAACAAAAGGTTACGTACTCCAACTCAGCATCTTCCATCAATGATTAATATATAAAACTATTTTGTCAAAACATATATATTTTTGTGGTTTGGGTCATTTTAATGAGAAGGTAGAAAATTCCCCTAATCCTCTAACATTTTTTAAGTTTGGAACTAATCATTTAAAAAATAACTTATTTTTATACTTAAGCTACTGCTGACAAGCTTCATTTTAATATTTCCCCAAAATACAACTGCACTCTGCCTCACTTGTATAGACTTCTAGTACAGTGTCTCGCCCTAGTAAACTCTATTTCCAACTATGCTCCTAGTAGACCCTGCATCTGTTAAATCAATGTGATTGTTTTCTCTGTGTTTATTTCGTTCATCACATCATCCTACTCACTGTCCCACACCCATTCTCTCAGGAATGTCTTCTTTTTCCTCTCCAACCACCCATATTCTGCCCATCTTCTTAGTTTATCATAGTTAACACCCATCATCTTTTGGCTTTGGACCACAAACTCTAACTCTCCTTTGAATCACTAGATACTTATTCCCACACAGGTGTTACTTTGTTCTTCAATTATTTGTTCTGTGATCAGTTACTAGGGAACAATGAGGACTAGGTTTAGCATCTCACACTAAATCCAGAACCAGTATCTCCTTAAATCTGCACATATACATCTAAATATAGCATATATCAGGCTCGAGTTTAACGAAGGTACACAGGTCTACAACTACAGCAAAATCATTAAAGCCACTCTCAATTTTCACGTATCATACATTTTTATTCATTACAGAAGTTGGCAGAAAGATAATTTTAAGCAAATGCCTGGTGGCACTGCCCCTGGCTTAGGCCAAGGCAGTAGAAACTTCCCTGACCAGCATCTCATGGTAGTGCTATGCATGAGGCTTCAGTTGAAGTAGGTCTCCCAGAGTTCTCAGAAGGAGGCTCTAGAGCCTGAACCTTCTTGCTCCTTGGAGGAACCAAAAGAGTAAACATCCCCATACATGGGACCAACATCTCCTTCCACCCCAACTTCTGACTGGCTCTCATCATGAAGCAGGAGGTGTAACCTGGTGCACAAGCACAGTAGACTGGAGGGCACAAAAGGACAGCGCATGGGAGATGGAGGTAGCCAGCTGACTCTCCTCCACCCATCTTGAGGATGAGTCAGCAGATCCCATTTCCCAATGCCTAAACAGGAACCCACTTTCCTGCATGGGAAATGTAAAATTCAGCCAGGTGTAGAAGCTCACACCTATAATCTCAGCACTTTAGAAGGCAGAGCTGGGAGGACTGCTTGAGGCCAAGAGCTCAAGACCAGCCTGGACCAGGCTTGGCAACCTAGTGATAACCTGTCTCACAAAAAATAAAATTAGCTGGGTGTGATGGCACATGCCAGTAGTCCCAGCTATTGGGATGGGCAGTGGGGGGTCACTGAGGCAGCAGGATCTGAACTATGATGATAGCCTATGTAACAAAATAAAATAAAGTTTAACAGTCTTGGACCCAATCCGCATTAATAACTGAATAAGTATTTCTGATAGTTTTCACTTACCTACCTGTTGCCTGTATCCAGAAAAGCCCTAATAAGGGCTACATTCTATTTTTTATCCACTAGGAATTGACACAATCCACCATCAACTTAACGTATTCTATTATTTGCCTTTCAGACATCCCTCTTCTACTATATTTTCCTGAAAGTATTTTATACATGAAAGTAATGGGTAAAATTCCTACCTTATTTTAGCCTCCATTTTGTCTATCTTTCTTAAATGGTTAGAATTCGGTTTTTTTTGTTTTTTTTTTTTTTGAGTCGGAGTCTCACTCCGTCATCCAGGCTGGAGTGCTGTGGCATGCTCATGGCTACTGCGGCCTCAACCTGCTGGGCTCAGGTGATCTTTCGGCCTCAGTCTTCCAAGTAGCTGGAACTACAGTAGGTGCACACTACCACGCCCAGCTTATTTATCTATTTTTATTTATTGTAGAGATGAGGTCTCACCAAGATGCCCAGACTGGTCTCAAACCCCTGAGCTCAGGTAATCTTCTCGCCTCAACCTCCCAAAGGGCTGGGATTACAGGCTTGAGCCGCCATACCTGGCAATACCCATTTTTTATGAAATACAATGGTTATATAAAAGTAGAATTGATCCTTAAATGGAACATTAGAAATACTAGAGAAGAAATAACCTTAAGATATACATAGATCAACATTTTTGATCTAAGTATTTAAAAAAAACTTTCTTAAGGATATTTTAAATGAATATATCCTAAATGCTGGAAATTGCATATTATATAATTTATAATTATAAACTTCATAATTATATACTGCATGTTATATTATCATATAATCCTAAATGCTGTAAAAGCATTAGTTATAATCACTAGTTCATGAGTTTTACTTTATTTTGTAATATCTTTGCTGTGCTGGATGAAATTAACTTTACTCTTAGCTCTAAGGGTGGGTCTAAACTTGCCTGAACCAATCAGCATAATTGCATCCCCCTTGTAACAAGCTTTGATTCAGGACTAAACATATGATCATAAAACATAAAACCAAAACTTTCATTCTCCTTCCCTGTAGACCATGTGGTATGTAGATGTGAGCCTGGAGCCATTTTGCCACCACAAGGGAAGCCACCCAAGGTCAAAGCTGACACAGAGAGAAAAGGGCCAAGAGAATCACCAAAAAATGGAGGCAGAGCCTGTCAGACCTAAGCCCACCCTATCCCTGAATTCTGTCAGTTAGATGAGTAGATCGGTTTCCTTTCTTGTCTAAGCTCTTCTGCGGCAAGTTTTCTACTGCCTACAACAAAAAAGAATGATATTCATCATCCTGAGGCAGGAAAAGTGATAAGAACACGGATTTTAGAACAGAAAGGACTCTCCCATCCAACAAAGGCCAGAATGCTAAAGTTTTACAAGGAGTCTTTTCAGAAACAGTGCTGTCTGGGGTCACAAACTCCTCCTGACTAAGACCCTGGCTCTGAGGGAGTGAGTACCAAAATATGGTTTTGTGTGCTGCACATTCCAAAGAAGCTGTAACTATAGAGCCGGAGACCATAGCAGAGCCTCACTCTACCACAGAAAGAAATGCCAGACCAGCAGTGACAATGTATACATGTTACTGTGGTGTTTCAGGCTGCTGGCAGAACCATGTTCTTCCCTCTAGTGGGCAAAGACTGCACTGGGTTGCAGGAAACACCATTTCTTCGATGAAGTAATCGTAGTAATCAGATCTTTCCACTTCTCTTCTGTAAAACAGTGACCAGGACCAGTTCTGGGACTCAGTAAGCACCTGGGGATTCTCAGGTTACTAAATAGAGAGGAATCTTAAGAATAAAAGAAATTCTTATGAACATGTGGCAAGGCTGAGGGTAATGTGAATAATTAAAGAATTACAACCTGCCCTGCCCTTCCCTTTTATCTCCAGCATGGAGGAGACAGCACAGTGACTAAGGTGGCTAAGGACAAAGAGCAGTGAGAAAGGGTTGCAAGTCTGTGTGGAGCCCCAGGGGCAGTGGCAGGGACCAAGGGCATCCTAGAGGTGGCAAGGAGCAGAGACAGCAGTTTCGGAGGTCAACATACAGCAGATTGTTTTTGACTGCACAAATCAGAAAATATGTAGAGGATAATAGGTGATGTATTTCTCATTGCCAGAGAAGGTATATTAGTTTATTTTGCATTACTATAAAGGAGGCTAGGTAATTTCAGAGAAAAGAGGCTCATCTGGCTCACGATTCTACAGACTACAAGAAGCATCTGCCAGCATACGCTTCTGGTGAGGGCCTCGGGAAACTTACAATCATAGAAAAAGGCAAAGAGGGAGCAGGCATGACACATGGTGAGAGAGGAAACAAGAGAAGCAGGAGGAAGGTGCCAGGCTCTTTTAAACAATTAACAATCAGTTCTGGTGTGAACTAAGAGTGCAAGAACTCATTACCAAGAGAATGGCACCAAGCCATTCTGGTACCAAGCCATTCTGCTCCCGTGACCCCAAAACCTCTCACTAGGCCCAACCTCCAACACTGGGGATCCCATTTCAACATGAGATCTGGAGGGGACAAACATCCAACTATATCAGAAGGTATTTACAAACAACTCCAAGATGCTGAGTTACAACTGAAGTTATCAGTATGAACCCATGATTTTATTACACAAACACACACACACACACCCATCTAAGTCTGTCCCTGGAACATAGGGTCTCAGTTTCTTCAGTTACAAGAAAGAAGAGAACACCTCTAACCATCTTGAATCCCACTCACTACTAACAACTCATGATTACATTAGAATGTTAGCAGATACAAAAGTTAACAACCTTTCTGCAATCTGCCTAAACCTATCAAAAATAACACTTATAATATTTCAGAAAAACAGATATCGTTAAAGTTAGAAATCAGATACTCAACCAGAAAAAGCAGAATTAACAGTTATATCTAACACACAACACAAAATAGCACATTATAAACATTTGGTCCCTAAATGTTGTTAGTCCTTACAAAAACTGTCACCTCAACAAATAATTTTTCTTTTTCTTTTTTCCTTTTCTTGAGTCAGGGTCACATTCTGTTACCCGGGCTGAAATGCAGTGGCATGCTCACAGCTATGGCAGCCTCCATCTCCTGGACTCAGGCAATCCTTCTGCCTCAGCCTCCCACACATGTGGGACTCCAGATGGAACCACCAAGCCCGGCTAATTTTTTTTTTTTTTTTTTTTTTTTGTAGAGACAAGATCTCACTATGTTGCTCAGGCTGACCTTGAACTCCTGGGCTCAAGTAATCCTCCCACCTCAGCCTCCCAGATTGCTGGGATTACGGGCATGAGCCACCACCATACCCAGTCAAATAATCTTTCTTAATGCTAGAAAGACACAAAGTGAACACAACTCTGCTTTAAAAAAATAAGGAGCAAGGGGACTATCTTGACAAAAGTCTACCAACCCAAGTAATTTCATTTTTACTTTACACCAGAGGACATTACATTTTAAATATTTAAAAGTCAGAATATATAACACGCAGAGAGGAATCAGGTAAAAGCAATTAGAATTGTAAAATATTAATTTTAGCTTTTACTTCTTATAACTTTGATAAATATATCAATCAAAACGTTAACCTTCTGCTAACACTAACATAAAAGTACCTTTGTAAAATGAGTACGGATCTAAGAACTCTTCTGTTTTTTGCAACTTGCCACTCCCACAAGTAATGGAAACAAATTTAACATTAGATACTACAACATCATTATTCTTATTTTACTCATGGATCCTTTCATAAAATATATATAGTAGTTGCCTATTGTATGTTAGACAGGATTACATGTAGCTACCACTTCCAAACAATATCAAAAATATACTTTGAGAAGTTGTCACGGTCATCCAATGTTTTTAAATATACAAAAAAATTTGACCAATGGAACAGAATAGAGAGCCTAAAAATGAGCCCACACATGTACAGTCAACCAATTTTCAACAAAGGTGCCAAGAATACAAAATGGGAAAAGGACAGTCTTTTCAATGGTACTGGGAAAACTGGATTTCCACATGTGAAGAATAATTCTCACACCTAAGACCTAAGCCTCAGGCCTGAAATTCTAAAACTACTAGAAGAAAACATAGGAAAAAAACTACACTACATTGGTATAGGCAATGATTTTTTTTTAATTTGACCCCAAAACATAGGCAACAAAAGCAAAAATAGATAACTGGGGGATTACATCAAACTAAAAAGTTCTACATAGCCAAGGAAACAATGTACAGAGAGAATCCACAAATTATAAGAAAATATTTACAAGCCGTACATCTGATAAAGGATTAAAATCCAAAATATATAAGGTGCTCAAACAACTCAATTTAAAAATGAGCAAGAAACCAAAGTAGACATTTTTCAAGAAAAGACCTACAAGTGGTCAAAAGATATAAGGAAAAAAGCTCAACATTACTAATCATTAGATAAAAATCAAAACCATAATAAGATGCCATCTCAAACCTGTGAGAATGGCTTTTGCCAAAAAGACAAAAGATAACACGTGCTGGTGAGGATATAAAGAAAAAGGAAGCCTTATACACTGTTGATGGGAATGCAAATTAGTGCCTATTATTGAAAGCAGTATGGAAAATATATATTTTTCAAAATACTGAAAACAGAATTACCATGTAATCCAACAATCCTGCTTCTGGGTGTTTACCCAAAAGATTTGAAATCATTTTGTCAAAGAAATGTCTGCATTCCCGTACTCACTGCAGCACTATTCACAATAGTCAAGTTATAAAATCAATCTAAGTGTCCATCAATACATGATTGGATAAAGAATATGTAATATATATTCACACACAATATGGAAATCTGATCAGCCTTAATAAGAGAAAGACATTCAGCCATTTACAACAACATAGATGAAACTGGAGAACATTATGCAGTGAAATAAGTCAGGCACAGAAAAACAAATACCATATGTTCTCACTCAGGTAGAATCTAAAACAATCCATCTCAAAAGTAGAGAGTAGAATGGTGGTTATAGAAGCTGGGGGTGGGGGTAATGGGGAGATGATTGTCAAAGGTCACACAAATCTCAAGAGAAACGTGTTTTTCTTTTTTGATTTCTCTTGCACAGCATGGTGAATATAGTTAATAAAAGAGAACTATCCAGACACAGTTGCTCATACCTATAATCCCAGCACTTTGAGAGGCCAAGGCAAAAGGACTGCTTGAGCTCAGGAGTTTGAGACCAACTAAGGCAACATAGCAAGACCTTGTCTCTCAAAAATAAAAAAAGCCAGAAATGGTGGTGTGTGTCTGTAGTTCTAGCTACTTGGGAGGCTGGGGCAGTAGACTTGTCTGAGCCCAGAAGACCAAGGCTGCAGTGAGCCATGACTGTGCCACTGCACTCCGGCCTGGGTGACAGAGATTCCAACTCATTAACCCATTAATTCGTTAATTAAATTATACATTTCAAAATTGCTAAGAGAGTAAATTTCAAATGCTCTTAAAAAAAAAGTTAAGTATTTGAGGTGATGAACACGTTAATTAACTCGATTTAATTATTCTACTTAATTTAATTATTCTGATTATGAATTATTATATTCACAAATGATAACATCACTTTGTACTCCATAATTTATAAAATTATAAATTGTTCTTACAATAACAATTTCAACGTAAATCAACTTTTAATAGCACCACCACGTAAAACTACCAATGGCAATTACACTAAAGGCAAAACCAAAATGATACCACTAGGATTAAATGAGGTGACAAAAGTGGACTTCATTATGCAAGTTTGTATCCCTGGAAAAAACAAATGCCTACTGACCATGATTCTCTAGTCCTTTGGGTCCTTACCCATGTGCTGTTTTGTTTAATTATTTACCTTTTTAGCATCATCACCTCAGTCTGCTTCCTCTAGTAAATTCCTACAGCAATTATTCTCATTAGTCACTCATTGAATACTTTGTATAGCCTTCCCTGTATTGTGAGTTCTTAAAAATGTACTAATAATATTCTGTTTCTTCAGCTAGATCTTAAGTCTTATAAGAATAAGTGCCCATCAACAACTGAATGGATAAAGAAAATGTAGTATATATCCACCATGGAATACGATGCAGCCATAAAAAAGAATGAAATCATATCCTTTGCAGCAACATGGATGGAGGTGGGGATCATCATCCTAAGTGAACTAAGAAACAGTATACCAAACACTTCATGTTCTCACTTACATGTGGAAATAATAAAGACTGGGGAAAGATGAAAATAGTAAAGACTGGGGAAAGTAAAAGGGAGGATGCAGAGAGGGGAATTAGAATTTAGAAATTACCTATCAGGTACAGTGTTCACCATCAGGAGAATGGACCACCTAAGTCCAATCCTCACCAGTATGCAACATGTCTAGGTAACAAACATGCACATGCACCCACTAAATCTTTAAAAACAAAACAAAACAAAAAATTAAATTAAATTTAAAAAGTAAGAGGTGTGAGATAAAAAGGTACGGACAATGTATTATCTTTTTTTGGAGTTTTAATAACTTGTACAGAGTTAGCAAAATAGGAGGCACCCAGTAAATATTAAATAAGGGTTAGTTTTCTGAATGCTATGCTTCACAATTATGAACACATTATAGAGGCCACAGTGCTGGATCAGAACTAAGAAGCATGAATTTTAGTTCTTATTCTTCTTGGAATTAACCAGATAAGTCACTTACCTCTTCTGGGCCTGAGTGAGGTTCCACATCTATATAAAGAGATAATTTCTACAGCCCTTTCCAGGTCTAAAAGCCTAAGATTCTACATCATACTGTTAATAAGAGAGGGCCCCCCCAAAACTGGAATTACCTTTTGGAGGGTGGGCCCCTATTAGTACAGGTTCCCCCCGTCTCCCAAGTAAGTGTTCTAGGAACCCACTAGCATCAGTGTGACAGCTAGCATTGCTGTGAGAGGCTGCATTTGGCTTCAGAGAACGTTTTTTGGAGATTCTGTCAATGCATTTGCCCACTTTATGATGGGTGATTTACACTAAAAACCTGCACCCACCATGCTGAGTGCTCTGCAGTTTTTGATCAAAAACAGCATGACCCCCATGCCCCACCCTCCCTATTCACTTGATCTCACCCCAGCAACTATTTTTGTTTCCTAAGAGGAACAAAGTCCTCAAAAGAAAATGTTTTGCCAATGTAAGAGTGATACAGAGACCCACTAATGTCCCTCCATATTACCACAGCTCCTAGAGAAGGGCATGGCAGGGATTCAAGCCCTCCTGCCCATTCCTGAGCACATTACTGAGAATCCCCTTGTCTTCTATGCACTCCCAGGAAGTAACTTCAGGGTATTCTTGACTTCCCAGCAGACTATGCCCAAAGATGTAAATCCCTATTTACTCCCTTTCTTTGAACTAAATAGTATCAAATGTAATCGCAAGTCTTGTGATTTGCCTAACTTTTTCAAAGCATGATATTTTAGGCCTTGTAAACTTTCTTTACTTTAAATGTAAAATGCAGTTGTAACTCAGGTTCTGTACAGTGCTCTGCTGGTCATGTGGCTGATGTATAGGTACCAACAACTCTGGACTATAAAAGTGAACTCTAAACGCCTAGAGGGCGAGCAGAAGCATTTTAGAAAGACTTTGAGTCCTGCTGTGCTGCCTGGATTCTCACTCAGAAATAAACTTCTTTCTACCAGTTCCTTCCCCCTTTGATTTATTGGTAACAAGGGGAGCAGCTGAGTGTTACTCAAACCATAACAAAAGGTGAAACAAAAAACAGCAGAAGCACTAAAAGCCATCAAAATTGACAAGTTCAAAAACTTCTCTGAGCAGTGAAAAACACATCTTGATAGATGTATTTCATCAAACTGAGAGTACTCTGAAGTTGACTAAAGTTTAAACATGTAAAAATAAGTTCACAATTTTTATAAATAAATTCTGGTTTCTTTTGGGTTCCCCTCATACAAAAATTACTTAGTATTATTAGCAAAATTACAGGGCCACTTTCTAAATTTTTAACACTGAGAAGTTTTTCACTGACAGAGCTGTGTCTCACAGATGAATCAAAATATAAAATGACTCAATAAGTCAACTGCTAAAATGTTAACAGGTTAGATCACAATTCTACCAAGAAGTGTTCATTCCACTCAGTTGTAAACAGACATAGGACCTAGAGTGTGAATTCAACAAACTTAAGTTTTTCTACAGGGTTTTAGAGAAGTACCTACATTACAGAGCAGGAGAAAAGGGAAGTTGTTTATTATAAAAATAATATGAAATGTGTTTGGTTTTTTACATGAAGATTCAAATGACAAAGTAAAAATGCCTTGCCTAATCCATTTTCTTTTTTCTTAATCTTTTTCCTTCTTTTCTTTTCTTGATTGTAAAAGTAAATACCATGTCCTAATTTTTTCTTTTTCTTTTTTTATTTATATCGGAAAAAAGTATCCAAAACTTGGAAACATGGAAAATAGCTGGGCACATCTTTTTACTATTATATAAGGAGGCAAAAGGCACACTAAGTGAAAGTACCCAATGTACCTCACTGTTTACACTTACTTAAAGGCCCAGACTTAGTGAAGCAAGTTGTTAACTTGTAGATTCTCATCCTATTGATATAATTTCTGTCTGGTAGAACAGATAATCACAAGGATTGATGGCTCTGTTTGGTATTAATCTATTTTCTCTCTAACTCAGAAACATTTTTCGGATAAACTGCTTATGTGAGTCCCAACTTTTCAAAATTTCTTTGAGCCAGTCATAACATCTTACTGATTTCTTAATTTTCTGAGTTAAATAAACTCTTGGACACATCATTTTACCTTTTGGAAAATTATAACTGACACCTCTAATAACAGAAACCACATCCCTACAGAGTAATGGTGGGTATATTTATGCAACCACTGTTCATTACTTAGTTCAAAATACCAGTAAAAATCAAAACCATTTACATACTATCACATATTATTGCTTCCCTTAGAATTGTTATTTTCAGTATAAAAAAGCAAAATAATAATAATAATAATAATGTACTAGTTCATTTTCCTCCTGATGAGTTTATTATAAAATTTTCTGGTGGCTAAGAAAAGCTAGTGGAGGGGAAAGGTCTTGACCATTAACTTTGAAAGAATGAAAAAGTCATTGACAAGAGAGCTACAGCTCTGGCAGCTGACAGGGGGATTCTTTTCTTGAGTGGGCTTCTGTTTAAATTATGCTTGAGAATGAAAAAAAGCAGAGATGTGAAAAACCCACACAAATACATGGGTTGATAAGCAACAGGGCTTATCCAGAAACAAGCAGCACCATATCACTATCTCTTATTAAGTAACAAACAACACATTAGACTTCAACAAACAATAAATAGTGACATACAATTCCAATAGCTTTCACGGAGATGCTAAGTCAGAGATGCAAACATTTCATGATGTTGGCTCAATGAAAGAATCTGATATAATATGTGCCAAATCAGCATGACTTCTGTCCTGCCATCTATATTTTGTACAGGGGGATTATTTGAATTTTGCTGTAAAGTGGCAAATGGAAAAGTCTTACTTTAAGACTGTTCTATAGGAATTTCTATAGAGAAAAGATTTAGACAGAATGAGCTTGACAGAAAACAAACAAGGCTACTGGGATGCAATTTAATTTGGCCAACAAAGACAGTCACCATAAAACCTTGTTAGTTGATGGACTCATTTGAAGTACTGCCAGTCAAAAGTCAAAGGCATTCCCTCAATGTCAAAAGATTTAATGAAGACTGAATTAGTAGAAATACTGGCTATCCGGAAGCCCAGAGAGAATTCTCAAGCCAAGGGTACAGAGGAAAGTACATACATCTTTCAAAGTTAATCAGCTGTGTACAAACTACTACAGTTACTTTTTCAGAAGAATTAAGGGGAATATGATCCTAAACCAAGTACCAATTTCTAATTCTTTTTCTTACATTTCCTTCTTGCTATCAACAAATTATCAAGCCTGTTTATAGAATCCTTGGTTGGAAATGTGGATTTACAAGGTTCTCTTGGATATAAGATACAATTTGAGCTAGAAAAAGTAATGAATAGCAATTTACCAGAATGTAAATTGTGGTTATATCTATGTGATAGGGTCCTAAGGTGTCTTAATTTTCTTACTGGTGCTTTTCTGCATTTCCTGAAATTTCCAAAGGAACCATACCAGATGTGCCCAAAAAAAAAGTATACACATTTTAAGAGATATTATCTATGTATTCCTTTTAGTTCGCCATAATCAAAAGTGTCTGGACACTGATGGCAACCACTTTGAGCACCTTTTATAATTGCAGAAGTCATCTTTTGTTATTCGTCTATATTATTATAATTTTAATACAGTTTTTTCTTGTCTTAAAATGTGTATGCATTTTTTTGGCACCCTCAGCATATTACTCTAGTCATCAGAAAAAAGCTAACAAAGAAATTACAGTAACCATCCAAAAGTTTTCCACTTTAAAGTAATTTGAGAAATAAGCCTGAGTTTTAAATTGATAATGTATTTATTAGCTTTTTTTAAAAAATGCTCCAAAAAACTCTGAATAACAACTCCAAAGTTTGGTGCTTGGAAACTAAAATTGTGGCATTTGCTTTAAACATATTTTACATAATCTGAAATAAAACACATGAAGTGACAGAAACCACATTAAGTTTTTGCATGAAAAGAAGAAAATATCTCCTCAATGTTCAAGGCAGTCTATCCCTCTCAATGCAGGACAAAGGTAGTAAAGTAAAATAATTCAGCGTACTGGCCAGGATAACGAGAACTCTCTGAAAAATAGAAAAGTTTCCCTAGTATAGACTCAAATTAGAAAGTTAAAATAAATATGTATTTTTTCCCATACAACACTGCCAAGACAAAATACCTCAAACCTTCAACCACAAATCCAAAGCCAAAGTGGCTGTAACTAAAATGTTTTTAAAATAATAAAAGAAGCCGGGCTCGGTGTCTCAGCCTGTAATCCCGCGCCTTTGGGAGGCTGAGGTGAGTGGATTGTCTGAGCCCATGGGTTCGAGACCCACCTGGGCAACTTGGCGAGACCTCATCTCTACAATAAATCAAAAAATTAGCTGGCCGTGGTAGCGCGCGCCTGTAGTTCCAGCTACTTGGAAGGCTGAGGTGGAAGGATCGCCAGAGCCCAGAAGGTCGAGGCTGCGGTGGCCGGGAGCGGCCACTGCACTCCAGTCTGGGCGACAGGGTAAGACTCCAACTCAAAAAATAAAATAAAATAAAATAAAATAAATAAAATAATAAAAGAGGTCTATCTAAATAATATAATAAATCCAAGTTATAATTGCTGAACTCCCTTAAAAAATAATGACTAAGTGATTTCTACCTTAAGATGCAACATTTCC
Organism: Carlito syrichta; assembly: GCF_000164805.1. NCBI lineage: Eukaryota > Metazoa > Chordata > Mammalia > Primates > Tarsiidae > Carlito > Carlito syrichta. Next base: position 150,243 of record NW_007016057.1, read on the forward strand.
TTAAAAAGTTCAAAATCAAGATGTACAGTTCATTAACTTGGGGAATAAACCTCGAGAGCCAGGGATCACCCTCCCCTAGACACAGTATAGTTTTCTGCCCACATAAATGAACATTGCCATTAAACATACTCCATAAAATTCTGTTTCAGAAACTGGTCATTTTAAGTGAAATCTCTCAAAAAGCATGTAAATGTATTCCAATTTCCTTAATGCTTGAGGTAATATATTTCTATGCACCAATATTCAGATTTAGGATAATTTCTGAAAGCTCTTAATTTTAAAGTATACCCACATTTATCAAGTTGGTAATTTCAGAGGCCATCACCTCTTTAATAGAGTTGTAAGAGCCAGTAAAACACCTCCTATATAATATTGTTAGCAACAATTTTCTTTATCTTAATCTCCTTTCATAAAGTCCCTAAGATTCAAGAATATTTGAACCCAGGCCCAAACAATAACATGTCCTTCAAGTACTTTTTATTTTAAAGCAGCAATTAGTAATAACAGAACATTTCTGTGGGGAAAACTCAACAATAAAAAGAACCTTGGAGCCGGGCTCGGTGGCTCAGCCTGTAATCCCGTGCCTTTGGGAGGCTGAGGTGAGTGGATTGCCTGAGCCCACGGGTTCGAGACCCGCCTGGGCAGCGAGACCTCATCTCTACAACAAATCAAAAAATTAGCCGGGCGTGGTAGCGCGTGCCTGTAGTTCCAGTTACTTGGAAGGCGGAGGGGGAAGGACCACTGGAGTTCAGCAGGTCGAGGCTGCAGTGGCCGGGAGCGGCCACTGCACTCCAATCTGGGCGACAGTGAGACTCCAACTCAAAAACAAACAAAAAACCTTGGGCAACCCCCTCAGGTCCCCTCCCACTGTGGGAGGTGTCCTCTCAATAAATCCTGCTTTCTAAAAAAAAGAAGAAAAAGGTGATTCTTACTTTAAGGTTTTGGAAAAAATGTAAAAGAACATGTTTAAGAAAATAGTTAATAGAATTTTAATTGATACTTTTAAATGAAAGACTACAAAAAATATGTCAAAACTGAAAACTAATTTTTTAAAAACAATGTTAAAATGCTGTTAGGAACATTTTAACTTCTTCTTTTAGTGACCAATTAATACTCATCTTAAATGGGGTATGAGGTTGGAGGAACAATGTACTTAAAAATCTTTCCTAAAGGTCTGTGTTAGTTGCTAATATAGGTTACCTCTCTTTCAATCACTTTATCTCATAAAATTCTATACTGAAAACACAATCTAGGACTTAATACCCCCCCAAAAAACGTTTTGCACCTCTGTCACTCTACCATTTGTACCTCTGTCACTTGATCTCTGTGCTAGGTAAAGGGTAGGAAAGAAAGCTTCAGCAAGAACACATGGAGTCAACCAGGTGAAAATAGAGTACCCAAAAAAGACATAAGTGAATAAAGGTGAGGGAAAGTAATTTTTTAATAATTTTGCCCCTACGCAAAAAATAAAATAAAACACCTAGTCTTTATAAGGCATATAATTATTTCCTTTAAATACTGCAATGACGAGAAATAGAGAATCTTCAAGTATAAGCACTTTGTTCCAATTTCAAAACCAATCCACAAAATAATAATTTTTATTAAGTATGTACATACCCATGAGACTCACAGGGATTGTGCAATTTCATTATAAAAGAATCTACAGAGAAACTGTCCATATTTACTCTTTCACTCTTGGCCAATAGTAAAATAAATTTGTTTATCACAACAAAAAAGAGTTAAACCTTTACATAAAATGCACCAAACAGAAATATATTTCATTACAGGTCCTTTGCATATCAACATTTAAGCCTAATGCACAATTGAAGGCCCTAAGGGCTAGGTAAGCAGCATCCAATCTAAGTCAAGTCAGGCTGCATTTCACTCATGAACACTCCCCAGCGGTCAGTATTACCAATGGGAATCCAACTCATTATTGCTTATAAGGTTTGTGACTCCAAAAAAGTTAAAAATCACATTTTCTGAAGACAAATGATCAAACATTTAAATAGGAATTTTTCTCTCTCATGATTAATGGCATCTTTAGTTCACAAAGTGTGACAACTGACAAATCACATTATGTTCTGAAAAAGACTTAGCGACCTTATAAGGATTTATAAGATATGATGTGGTTTATTCGCATCTTCGTTCATTCAAATCCTCTTCATCTAAAATAAAGCTGTCCCCATGGTTTTTAAAAATTACAACCCAGTCAATACCACTGTTGGCAAACTCAGCAAAAGCCCTACAATCGAACTGGCCTCTTCATTCTAATACATGGGGGGAGGAAGGGGAGTGAAAGCAAGGAAGAAATGAACAAGAAAAGAGAAGATGGGAACAGAACAAAAGGAGGAGGCAGGGGGAAAGTATTTAAAACTTATAATCCAAACTTAAAACTAATTTTATTAATGAAAAGAGGATGATAATTTTGCTGCATCTGAATGTAATTTGCCAGATGCTGACAGCAGCTGCAGACAATTCTAAATTAAAAGTGATCGGTTACCATACTATAAAATATGATTCGACCCATTGAAGTATTAAAAGAATAAGTACCCTTTATGCCCAAACGACCTCTGTACAAATATGAATGGAGCTCTGCTCTTTCCTCTACTGTCAGTAGTTACTGAATAAAATCTGTTTTTACCACTTTAACAAAAGTCTGGCTGTGTTTATCTTTGAGAGTAGATGGACTCAATGCCGCAATAAATAAAAGGCACCCATGAGATGAAGATTGGAGGCAAAGGTCAGCCAGGCAAGTTACACCAGCTCATCAGGAGCTAAAAGAAAGAGATCCGAAGCTCAATAAGATTCTTCAGTCCCTGCAATAGGATTCTTAGGAGAAGTCCATATATCAGAAGCATATTTTTACAGTGCTTCGTAAGTATTTGTTTTCTCCTCAGCTTCAAAGTTCTTTTGGAATGATAAGGCTGTCTTAAAAGGGTTAGCTCAGTTTAGAGTGGGGTTAATAGAAGGAGTAATCCAAGTGACAGAAGGGAGTCCCAGGAAGAGACAGCAAGAAAGGCAGAAATGGTCACACAGTTCGGACACACTATCTTCCTGAATATTTTTCCTCCACAGTCCCTAATAAACCTCAGAAAATTCTGCCACTGACAAAAATCTATTTTTTGTCAATAGTTTTCTTCTCCTCCTTGTGGCTTACCAAAACTATGAAAAAGTCAGAGAATTCGGTGGTTTGCATTTCAAGTCATCTTATTTCTTGTCTCAGATTACAGTGTGCCTATGAATTGATGAGGGTTCATTCCCAGAGATTTTTTTATGCAGAACAATCACAGCAGAGACAGGAATTTGATATACTAAAAAATATACCACACTTTCAGAAGCCCAAGCTGCTGGAGAAAAATAGTTAAATGACAGACACTATAAAGAAAAAAATTAAATCAAGGTTTTAAAAGAAACATGTGCTTTAGTTAATTTTTACTCAATAATTAAAATTTGTTGCACTGTAGGAGTAACCTCTGAGTTACTTCAGATTGGTTTTCAACTCTGATATCTCATAAACAGCATCTCTTGTCAGTTATTACTATTACAAAAAGAGCTAGCTGGAGCTCTTCAGGGCAAATTATGTGGGTTTTTGTTTTTTCTTTAAACCTTCATCCAACTACACAACTCTCTTTCTTTCTTTTGAAAGCAGGATTTATTGAGAAGATAGAAAAGCTCCCACAGTGGGAGGGGACACCAGGGGGTTGTCCCAAATACACGACTTTCAATAGCAAAGGCTGCCACCTTGCAACTGGAAGAATTTCAATAAAGTACAAGGGGGAACCCAAAAAACTCCAGAATTTATTTATTTAAAAATTGTATATTTATTCTTACATGTTTAAACTTCAGTCATCTTCAAAGCACTCTCCATTTTATGCAATAGACCTAGTGAGATGCTTTTTCCAATGCTCAAAATAGTTTTTGAACTCATCCATTTTGATGCCTTTTAGTGCTTCTGCTGTTTTTTGTTTTACCTCTTCCACAAAGGCAAAATGTTTCCCTTTGAGGACTTTTTTTAATCCAGGGAAACAAAAAAAAGTCACTTGGAATGAGATCAGATGAATAGGGAGGGTGGGGTACGGGAGCATGTGGTTTTTGGTCAAAAACTTCTGAACACTCAGTGCATTGTGGGCAGGTGCATTGTCATGGAGGAAGAACTAGTCACCTGTTTGCCACAACTCAGGACAATTCTTCCATGAATCATGACTCAACCTTTTCAAAACTTCAAGATAAAAACTTCGGTTGACTGTTGGATCCAGAGGAACATATTTCGAATACACTACACGGGGCCCATCCTCCAAAGGATAATTCCAGTTTTTTCAGGGTCCCCCCTTGTATTATAAAAGTCAATAATAACATACATCAGGCATTTACAATATGCAAAGCACCGTTCTAGGTGCTTTATGTGCATTAACCCAATTAGCCTATGAAGTGAGTCTTTTATTCATTTTACAGATGTAAAAAAAAACAGGACATAGAAAAGTTACTTGTCCATACAACTAACAGATAGATAAAATAGAATTCAAACTCAAGTCTCTCTAGTTATATCACATAATGTACTCACTCAAGCTTTAGGAAAGAATTTTAAATTGATTTTTATATATTAAGACATAAATGAGCTAAGTTGCTATGGACTGTGAAGCAAACAAAATAAAATATGAAAAGAAATGGTTCTAAACATCTGCTTTGAGTGCCATGTAGAATTTAACTGTTAACTTCTCTAAAGACACTAGCTTTCCACCTTTATTTACCCATTAAAACTCTGGTCACCTTTATTCAACCATTAAAGCTTCCAGCCAGCTGTTTAAGGTTATATGTGACTGCAAGTTAAAGTAAAGCTCATCTCATTTAGTAACTTCTGCTTCATACACAAGAGAACAAATTGCTCCCCAGAGGATCCCAAAAGTTGACAGCACATGTGACTGCTTCCCTTTAGTATACAACCATGGGTTGATTTTTAGCAGAAAAGAGTTCTAGTCCTTAAACACAATTTAAAACAGAAAAAAGATTTACATACATTTTTTTTCATGTCATCATCTAGCACCAGGGTCAGCAGTTGAATAGGAAATGTTTTAGGTTCTGAGGACCACGGGGTCTCTATCACAACTATTCAACTCTGCCACTGAAGCCACAGACACACATAATGAATGAGCTTCACTGGGTTCCAATAAAACTTTATTTGCAAAATAAGCAGTTAGCTATATTTGCTCTGCATGGCTTTAGTGTACCAGCTCCTGATTTAGCAGGTACTACTAATGGTAGAAGAATTCAGAAAATGCTAGATTACTTGTATTGTCAATAAATTTCCTAACTAATTTTAGTAAATGTTCCTATTTAGGTGTGAGATGGACTATCTTTTGGATATTGTGCTACAACACTGCTGAACAAAACAACAGGAAAATTTAATTTTTTCAAATTAGATAAATATATCTCTGCCTGCTATGTAGCTGACAAAAGACTACTCAGTTCTTCAAAGTTCTACAGACATTTAAAAAGACCTTAACATCCTGTGAGGCATATAAAGTCTTTAAAAAAAAAAAAAAAAAAAACTGAAAATACTGTTATATGTACCTGTGAATTATAGAAATTCTTCTCAAAACTTTTAACTGCTATACTCTTAAGATTAAAATTTAAAAATGAAAAAAATTTTAATGTCATTATAACACTATTTATGGAGTTGTTTTAAAGTGCAATTCATGGGCACTTCATAGGTTAATTGACTGTACTTGAGGCAAAGAATTTTTCTTTTTGTTCATTTTCTAGGAAGCTATTAAGTGTTCACTCTCTTCAGGTTTACTGGACCCCATCACAGAATAAGTAGGACAGAACTCTGGCCTCCCAGATTCCTTAATCAATTCCTTTTGGTCTTCCTACTTTATAAAAAATATGAATATAATTCTTTGTATTTTAACATACCAATCATAAGATTAGAAATTTTCCTACTTTACCATTTTCACTAGATGCTAAACATATTTCATGAAAGAACTTATATAACCAAACCCCCCAGTGGAAGTTTTTCTCATTTTACTTCCAGACTTATTTAGTCCACTCATAGGCAAATTTATAATCTTATTTCTATTCATTAAAAAAAAAGGAATCACAAATGCCAGTTATTTCATTCGTTTTATTTGTACAAAGGCTAAGTTGGTGATAACAAATTACTTGGAATAGACTGCATCTATATTAATGAAGAAAATTAATGTTTTCAACATCTTACAATTTATATAGTAGACCAAAATGCTGAAGTGATTTAAGAAGACTGCTTTAGTCTTGTAGCATTTCAGCCACAATTTATAGAATTCCATTAAGTCCAAAATACATTATATAAAATATACCCGTGTGGGTATGTGCGTATGTTTTAGAAAATCTTAAAAGAATGAACAAGGCTACGTTCATCAATGAGAGAAGAGAGATGAGCACAATGAAGTTATCAAAACTAGATCTGGGTCACTATACCAGCATACATTTAGCAGCTTTGGTATGTAGCTATCATTAGGTGCACGATGACTAAAGTATCCTGACATTTATCTCTCAAAAATAAACAGCTCAAATTTTCTTTAAAAGCATGATGGGACGGTCTAGTTCAATGAAATCTGAAACAGGCAAGTGTCACCTGATCTTTAGGAAGCATAATGAACAAAACTGAGGTAGTCCACAGTTGTTCTATGAAGTGGGGAAAGATTGCTTTGTTATGTGACCACCTGAGAAAGGGCAATGCTTCTCAGAGTGTGCTCTCCATTTTGCTACAGGTTACAAAGACCTAAGAACAGTACTTTACAAAGTATAAACAGTACTTTACAAAGACCTAAGAATACGTTTCTACCTGGACACATTAAAAAAAGAGATGGAACAGATGAGGAAAAATGTCAAGCCCAAAGAAAAAAGAGACTGAGCAAGGACTGTCTGCATGTGCGTATGTGTGTATGTACACATGCTCACTCTTACAAGTCTCCCTAAACTTACATAACTCACAAATCCACACACAGTTATGAATGCTATACAAAAAAGTAGTGGCTGATTTGAAATGATAACATATCTTCAAAAACATGCAAAAGCTTTTCTGTTTTGATTTCCTGCAATCAGTCCCATTAAAACTAAGATAAGATTATTTGAAGAAAATGCCTTAAGTCAACAAAGGATATATTTAAAAAATTATGTAGTGTCTAAATAATCTACAAAACCTACATTAAGGGATTTAATTATGTGTATTACTTAGTCCTTTAGCCTCAGTTGCTTCTATCAACAGTAGTTTTTCAGGATTTGAGAAACTCCTATACAAAGCTAATATATCATATACTATTGCTTTCTGCTTTCCATTACTCATATAGACTCAGCCTTTAATCCAATGTCTTCAGGATTCTGGCTTTTACTAGCTACCTACCACCTAACCCACATAATGCTATAAGCAAGTATGGAAAGGGTTAGAAATTAGTTCATCTATTATCCCTCATGAATAATATTCATGAATTTTAACCGTCTCTAACAAAATATATGTCTCACTCACGTCCTGATTTTTCTAAACACGATAAAAAGCAGAATACCAAGGATAGACCCCAATTGCAGGACTCAATTCAAGAGGCCATTTGATTGTGGCTGAACTAACAATTTACTAATCCCTAAAGGATCCCACCTTCCTTAATGACCTTTATCCTTATCCCCAATTTCAATTATCTAGCCTTGGCTCTAGGCTTGCAATGCTCTAAACTAAAATAAGAAGCAATTGCTTGCCTAGTGAGGATATAGGGATGGAAAATAAGCAAATGAAAACATCTTCAACAGTATTAGCCAGAGGGGAAATGCAAATTAAAGCTATAATGAGATACCAGCACTATTAGATATGCCTATTAGAATGGCAATCATCAAGAATACTGAGAGTGCCAAGTGCTGGTAAGAATGCAGAGCAACTGGAACTCTCAACCACTGCCAGTAGAAATGTAATATGCTTCAGCCACTTTGGAAACCACCTTAACAGTATCTAATAAAGTTAAACATACACTTACTACATGACTCAACATTCTTATTTCAGGTATTTACCCAAGAGAAATAATGCTTGTGTTCACACAAAAATGTGCACATGAATGCTCATAGCAGCACTAATCATAATGGTCCCAAACTAGAAACCATCTAAATTTCCTTTAATGGGCAAATGAGTAAGCTAGCTGTAGTACATCCATACACTGGAATGCTACACAGCAACAAAAAAAGAACAAGCTACTAATACACCATTGGATGGAGAATTATGTTGAGATTTTTTTTTTAATCTAAAATGGTAACACAGTGTATCTTTTTGTTTGTGTATATTGGAGTCTCACTCAGTCACCCAGACAGGAGTGCAGTGGCCGCTCCCGGCCACCGCAGCCTCGCCGGTGATCCTTCCGCCTCACCCTTCCAAGTAGACAGAATTACAGGCATGCGTTACCACACCTGGCTGATTTTTGATTTATTATAGAGATGAGGTCTCGCTGCCCAGGCAGGTCTCGAACCCGCGGGCTCAGGCAATCCACTCACCTCAGCCTCCCAAAGGCGCGGGATTACAGGTTGAGCCATCGAGCCCAGCTACACAGTGTATCTTTACTAGTTGGCTAGGGCTGCCATAGCAAAATACCAAAGACTGGGTAGTTAAAACATTTATTTCCTTATAGCTCAGGAGATTGAAAGTCCAAAATCGAGGTGTCAGCAGGCTTGGATTTTTTCTGAGGCTTCTCTTGTTGGCTTGCAGATGACTGCTGAAATAGACTGAATGTTTATGTTCCCCTAAAATTCATATGCTGAAATTCTTATCCCCAATGTGATGATATTAGGAGGCAGAGCCCTTGGGAGATGATTAGGTCATGAAGGCAAAACCCTCAAGAATGAGATTAGTGCCCTTATAAAAGAGACCTTAAAAAGACTTCTCAAGTCTTCTGCCATGTAGGACACAGCAAGCAGCAGCTATTTAAATCAGAAAGCAGGCCCTAACTGAACACCAAACCTGGTGGCGTCTTAAACTTGGATACTCCAGTCTCTAGAACTATGAGAATTACATTTCTATTGTTTTTGTTTAATTTTTATTTTTCATTTCTATTGTTTATATGCCACCCAGCTTATAGAATTTTTGTTACAGCAGCCCAAATAGACCAAGAACAATATGACTCACATGGTCTTTCTCCGTGCTTTGCAGCCCTTGTGTCTCTCTTTCTTTCAATTTCTTCTTATAAGGATACCAATAAGATTGGATCAGGGTCCTAAGGACCTCATTTTAACATAATCACCTCTTTAAGGGTTCTATTTCCAAACATAGTCACATTCTGAGGTACTAGAAGTTAAAAATTCAGCATATGAATTTGGGGAGGGAACAATTCAGTCCATAAAAGTGGCAAAGCCCCTCTCCTTGACCAAACTTGAGTCAGGCTTCTCTGGGTCTTCTTTCTGACTGAGTCACCAACTCTGGGCTCTGTCCTTGGTCCACTTTGTCTAATTTTAGCAAGAATCCTGTTGTGTCAGTTTACTCAAAATCACCCATCCTCAATTACTTATCACCTTGGCATTCTTCAGCAAGAAGCCTCTTTAGCTGGGTTAACAAGAGTCTCTCCAGCCCTGATATTTCTGTTAGAAATTTTCAATCCACTGACCTGCACCCTGATTCTTGGCTATAAGTATCCACTTGTCCTTGTTATATTTGGAGTTAAGCGTGATCTCTGTCCTCTACTGTAAAACCCCAATATAGTAGTCACCCCACAGAAGAAACTCTGGCCTTACTTTCCTTAACAAGTGCTTGGATAACTTTTTTCGTTAAAAGAGAATAATTCTAGCCGGGCTCGGTGGCTCAGCCTGTAATCCCGCGCCTTTGGGAGGCTGAGGTGAGTGGATTGCCTGAGCCCGCGGGTTCGAGACCCGCCTGGTCAGCGAGACCTCATCTCTACAATAAATCAAAAAATTAGCTGGGCGTGGTAGCATGCGCCTGTAATTCCGGCTACTTGGAAGGCTGAGGCGGAAGGATCGCCAGAGCCCAGCAGGTCAAAGTTGCGGTGGCCGGGAGCGGCCACTGCACTCCAGTATGGGCGACAGAGTGAGACTCCAACTCAAAAAAAAAAAAAAGAGAATAATTCCATTTATATGACATTCTCAACGTGATAAAATTATAAAAATAGAGAACAGATTACAGGTTGCCAGGGTTGAAGAGAAGCTGTTATACTAAAGGAGTAGCATGAGAAAGTTTCTCTTGGATGATGGAAAAGTTCTGTATTTTGATTGTGGTGGTTAAAGTATTACTGCGTGCAGTAAAACTTCATTGAATATACACTCAAACACATACAAAATATGCATGTAAAAAGTGATGAAATCTGAATAAGGACTAAACTCAGTTAACAATAGTACTACATGTAAGATGTTACATACTGAGGTAAGCTGAATGAAAGGTACAATTAAAACTCTTGCCCTATTTTTGTAACTTCCATATGAATCTAAAATAATTTCCAAATAAACTGTTTAAAAAAAAATCTTTATAGCAATAAAAATCTCTGGAGAAGCCTAACAAACCGAATCTGGAGGCTATGCTATCAACACAAAGCCCCTTTACACCTCCCTCCTAGAGGACACTATCATGATATCAGGTCAGGCCCCACCCTAAACACTCATGTTCCACCCCAGTACTTGTGGGTATGCTGCAAAGAGGTTGAGAAAACTTGAACTGGGAGTCCTAATAAAAAATATTTGGGAATCAGCATTTTAGACAAATATTCATAGTTTTATTATTCCTTTCTTTAAAAAACCTTTAATTGAGGATATGAGTAATTTACCTTGAAAATATACAATCCAGGAACATAAAAGCAATTTCACACTAATTTCTATTTGTTAATTTTATTCTCCCTAGATTTAATTTTGGAAACAGTGGAGTAAGATGAGGGGAGAAGTACACAACTTTAATCTTGACATTGATTCATACTCAATTTACTAAAGAGTTGCCTCTAAAATGATTATAGTTCAGCAATAAAACAATAACAGGCTTAACACATTTCTTATATGTATAAATTTTTTTAAAATTTCCTGGATATAAGGAAAACTTACATTTTTAAAGAAAAAAAAATTCAACTCTAAATGTCTAAAATTAAGCCACATGCCTAATATAATCCCTTTTTTAAGTTAGTTTTTAACCTAGCTTCTCCCCTGACTCTAGGATTCCTAGAGTCCCCTTAGCAAACAATCACTATCGAAGTTTTCCATACAAATTTAAATTAATTTGAAACAGCTTGAGCTTGCAGTTAATCTTCCAAGTTTCATTTAAAAGAATAAGCTTCAAATTTATAGTATTCTTACTTCAAGAAAAAGCAGCATTACAATACACAAACCATGCATAAAGGATTCAGAATTCTAACTTTTGATCTTGGCAATTTTCTACCATCTCAGTGGGCAATACTGATAGGTCCCTTAATTCATCATCCTTAACATATACATACAATACAGCTTAATCCCACCTATAAAGAAACACAAGCCCCTCCCAAAATTATGACTACAATACAAACAACATTGATAAAAATTCACAATTTGATGTGGTTGAGAATTGAATAACACTGTTAAAATACAATTCAAAAAAGGTTTCTGGTTTAAAATACAGTCCAAAAAAGATTTCTGATTTAAAATACAATCTGGCAATAAGTAGAGGAGCGGGGCAAGATAGTGACAGGGCAGCTCTGTCTGTGAAACTCTCCACCAAAGAGAACACAAAGAGACTCTGATTCTCTCCCCAGAGGTTGCAGATCCCATCGTCTGCAGCCTGCTCTTCACACGGAGCTCGACCGTAGACTTTGCTGAGGCATCGCCAAGGTCTGGGCAGCAACTGTGGTGGTTGCTGCTGCCGCCCTGGCTGGCAGCCATTTCACATTGCACTGCCAGTGCCTGGGGTGAGCCACAGCCTCCATCGAGGCAGTGAAGCCGCCACTGCCTCCTCCGAGGCAGCGGAGCCGCCGCCGCCCCCTCCTCCGAGGCAGCGGAGCCACTGCCTCCTCCTCCTAGGCAGCCAAGCCGCCGCCTCCTCCGAGGCAGCTGCCGCACAGAGGCGGCCATTACATGTCGCACTGCCTGTACCAGTGGCCCAGTCGCCACCGCAGCCACCATTGCTGCTGCTGCCGCCGCTGCCACCAAAGCAGGCATTCCACATCGCGCCGTCAGTGCCTGAGGGGCGGGTGAGCAGCTGAGATGAAGACCACCTGGAGCGAGGGATAACACCACCTGCTGGCAATTCAAGCCCACCACCAGCAAGTGCTGGTCCGAGGCTGGGGACCCTCGGTTCCATGCAGGGCCAGATACTGCGGCCCCTTGCTGCTGCTGTTCCACCGCATGCATGGGAGTCTTGGGTCTCAGCTAGCTCCCTGGCTACATCGTCTCTCATCATCACCAAGCAGCTGGTCACTCAGGAAGACTCTAGGCGCCCGCCCCTCAGAGACACCGGTCCCATTCCTGGCTGAAGTACCCTGTGGGGGGCCCAGGGCCACTCTCACCACTCACCGCCTGCCCGTTGGAGCTTTGGAGCTCTGGAGCTCTGGGCCCACCCTGGCTGAGGCACTCAGCCCGTGATCCCAAGCTTGGAGAACCAGACAAGCAGAGAGAAAGGTATCTACAAAAGAGAATCTGCCTCTGCCTTTCTCCAGGCAGAGATTTCCATTGCTCTGCCCACCTATCAACAAACTCCACCTCGGTTCCTAAGGTAACATTGCTAAATAGGAGACAAAGCCGCACCACTAAGCTGAATCAGATAAAAGCAACTCCCAGGCAGCCAAACCCAGGCTGTGAGCAAACCTAGCTGCCTACAATGGAAAAACAAAGGGGAGAGGCCGGAGATCAGAGCTGAAGTGATTTTAGTCTGATCTCTTATTGTGACTTATGATTTTATCATTTTGACTGTTTATTTTGATCACATTCGTTGTTTGCCCTCTGACTTATACTGTTTCATATTTATATTGGTCTGTCTTTGTGTCGCTATCAGTATTCTTTAGGGAATCTTTCTTACATGTCTTCTTCCACTGCTCTTCGGCCTTGTGTCTCTTTCTCACCCGATAGTTGGTATGTATGTCTGTTTTCCCTCTCGCTCTTCTTTCTCTCTAACTTCCTATTGACTCCCCCCTTCCTCCACTATTTTCCTCTTTTATACCCCCATTTTAATCTAGGAACCAAGACTACATGCTGATGAACGGACAGATTGTAAGGCAGAGGGAAATAGGTTCCAGTGTGCTCATACACCTGTTTGTGGATGCTAGAATCAGCATATACACTCTGAACCACATTCCCTCTCAACTAAACCTTAAAACTTCAAAAAGTACAGACTACAGCCTACACTCCAACCTCAAAAGTGAACAAAGCCAGAAGACCCTCATAAGGAAGAACAGGATATAGCAGAA
>NW_007016058.1:0-28317 GCF_000164805.1 Carlito syrichta
GAGGAGGTGGCAGCTTGGCTGCCTCAGAGGAGGCGGAGGAGGTGGCGGCTCAGCTGCCTTGGAGGGGGCGGTGGCTTGGCTGCCTCGGAGGGGGCGGTGGCTTGGTTTTTTTTTAATGTTTGTCAATCTCTCCTTTCACATCCTGAATCATTATGCTAACTTTTTTGTGTTGGTTATCAGCTCTGCCTTGCATCTCACTGAACTTCTTTACAATCAATATTCTGAATTTATTTTATGACATTTCAAGGATTTCATTTTGGTTAGGTTCCATTATTAAAGAATTGGTGTGCCCCTTTGGAGAGGTAAAGTTTTTGCATACTTTTTGAGTTGTTTCTCTAATTTTTTATATCTAGATGAACTATGTTGGCTAATCTGTGTGAGTTACTTTGATATAGAAAGCCTGTGCATGTAGGCTTTCTCAAATGTTGGCTGTAATAGCAATGTAGTAGAGTTATGGACTTACTTACTGCCTCCTATGAGACTAGGGTGGTGAGAGATGGTGTGCGCTAGTGTCAGTAAAATACCTGTTGTGATGTGTTGTTTAACCTCCAGGCCAGCAGACGAAACTTATGGGTAAGATCTGGCTACTGATGATATGGATGCGTATTTACTTGATTCTTGTTTATGAGAAGAAGCACTTTGTTGTGTTAGCAGTGAACTGGTCTCAGAGTACACTGTGGTCTCGACTCCTAGTTCAACTCCAGGGAGGGAAGAACCAAGATATGTGGGACAAAACTGGGCAGGCCCTCCTATGTATCCACTGATGTCAGGCACATGCACCTGCTGTAACGTGGGCACTAATGTTGGCTTCAAGTGCTCAGAGGTGTGCCTCAGTGATTGTGTTAGGGGGCCTCTGCTGCCTCAATTTCTCTGCTCAGGAAAGGGAGGATGCCCTAAACTCATATTCTAGAATAGTAGGAGCTCCAGGTATCTGGGACATGTTTGGGCATTGAGCAGAGGTAACACGACAGCACCAAAGACTACATTTTGGGAGTGGCACAGGCTCCTACTCCAGGTGATTGTGTGTGTTAGGATGTGGAGCACAGGGGGAATTTTTGCCAAGGATTGCTGCCTAAGAAGGATGGGGCAGCTTAGACTGCAGGTCTGGGTATATAGGAGCACTTGATCTTCAGTATTGGGGGTACACTTTCCCAACAAACCAGAGGAGCAGGCTGTGGCCCCCCCACAATGACACCTGCAGCCTGATTCCAGGTCACAGAGGTGACTTTGACTTTAGGTCTGGGAAAAACCCCAGGACCAGGAACTTTCCTGCTTTTCAGGCTGCTGATTCAAATGCAGAGGGGAGAGGTTTATTCTGCTGGCCTCTTGCAACTTACAGTGCTTGCCCAGATGTGTAGGAGTGGGTGGCTCTCCTTTTTCTCAGTATTTCTGGGGCATGTTACCACAACTAGTCCAGGAAGTATGCTGAGGTTTTTAACAGTGGTATTCACTGAAGAGCTCCAGGTTGCAAAACTGACATTGGCTGAAGGACCCACTGTTCATGAGAAACTGAGGCTGCTGCAACTCTCCTGCTCAGGATGCAGGTTCTGGAGTACAGGAGTGGGTTTCAACTTGTAATTTCAACTTGTAATTCAGTGTTTTTAGTTATCACCTGCTAGACTCATGTCATTTAGCTGCTATTCTGGGCATTCCTCAGTCTTGGTGGGGTCCTTTGCCTCAACTGTCTGGAGAGGCTGGGCAGTGTGAGACACCTAGGCAGACACACAAGAGACAGATTCCAGGTCACAGATCTGAACCTGGCAACCTGTCTCTCTTTCCATAAGGGAAACATGGCTTTGGGGGAGGGAGCGGGTCTTGTGCTGCTCCCAGCCATAGGCTGAGATGTGCCCAGACCCAGTTCAAAATCATGGTGCAATTTCCATGCTCCCTGCCTTGCTCTAGCAGTAGGAAGTCCCTCCTCTGCTCCAGAATGAGCAGCTTTGTCTCTGGACAGAAACCAAAATGCCTGCAGCAGTAGCTATTGCTGAGAGACACCAGATCCAGGTCAAAAATGGTGTCTACCTCACCAAACCAAATTTGAGAGAATACTTATGACTTTACTGGGTGTCTTTCCCTCTCAGCACCTCTCAGCCTCTTGCTGAGACAGTCCCAGGGCTTGGGAGAAATGTGGTTTTCTCTGAGGTCTGGATTAAGCAGATTCCTGATTGGAAGATATGTCTCATAGGAGTTTTCAATTCTGTTCCTTGTTTCAAGGTCACACTCACTTTTCTCTTCAAAGCATCAATGCAGGCGTTTTCATCCCAGAGATCCGGGGTATCCTTTGCTGTTCTGATGAATATGATTTCCTTCACGAATTGGGGTTACCGTGTTGGTCTTTCCACACTATTTCATAATGTTTCAATGAGTGAGGCATGTTTTAAAGTGTCTAATCTGCCATCTTGAAAAAAAAGGGACTGAGTGTTATTTCAACTTGTAATTCAGTGTTTTTAGTTATCACCTCTTACCTGTGTTCTTCTCTTACTATTCTGGTCATGAAGTGTTTAATTAACAATATCATTGGGATGTCTTTCTATTCATTCATTCATTCAACAAATATTTGTTGAAAAGTTATGTATCAGGCACTGTTCTAAACCTTGGGCATATGGTTATGAAAGCAACAGATAAACTTCCTATTCTTGTGTAGTTCATAGTCTAGCAAATGAGATTGAAAACATATAAATAAACTAGTATGAATAATGCCAAGTGATGTGTTATAAAGGACATAAACAAAGGAAATAGGAAGTTTTTTATTTTTTCTTTTTTTTTGAGATGGGCAGGGAACATTTTGAACAAAGTCCTAGAAGGAGTTGAGACAGTGGGTCAAGTAATTATCTAAGGAAAAAATGAAAATGAAGGAATAGAAGTTAGATCAGGATAAAATGCTGTAAATATCTATAAGGATGGCAGCATTGCTTTTCTAAGTCACTAATTCAATTCTGAGATGAATCACATTTTTTCAAAATCATGATTGGTAACTTCTATTTATATGACTGAAAAAACTGGTACTGCAAGCTGGAAACATATTTTTCATTGAAAAGCACACTCTTTATTCCTGCTTTAAGCAATTTCAGGTTGACTTTCTAAAATGAAGCAAGATTTAATTTTATCATGATTATATTGAAATGTTAAACTTTGCAGTTCATTTAGACTTATGAAGAAAAAGTCACATAATGAATTCTGATATGATTTCAGCTAAATTTGGAAGTTGATTTCTTAAAAATGTGTCATATTACTTAGCAGGGATCACTATGAGTCAGCCTGGTTTCTCCAAAAACAAATGATGCTGAACTAGTTCCATGTCCTTTTTTGACAGAATTGCTGGACTGGTAGATCAGAGGAAGAGTAGACATAGTGCTTATCTGGATTTTATTAAAGTAATTGAAATTTTCTTTAAACTTGTGAAAAGATACGGGTTTAGTGTAAGTAGAACTATATTTCTTGGGAGCTGATTGATAAGGTCTACCCCGATTGCTGCATAACAGATAAGCATTGGCTTGGAGAAAGTTTCTGGTAATGTGGCTTAGGGATCTATGCTTTCCCTGTATATTTCTGTAATTTTTCTAGGTTCCATGTTAAGCTTGATGTGCTAGAATGATGTGGCAGAGCAACAAGATAAAGTTTCACAGTGATAAACATTGAAATTTTATCCGTGGATGAAAAAAAATCAGCTGCAACAAAGACAGTTCAGAAAAGGTGGCTTACAAGAAGCAAGTGTGGCAACTAAGATTTTTGTTCAATGTAAGTGAATGATTTAATGTGGCCATCAAGGAGTCACCTTGGGCTGTATCATTAGAGATAATGTCTGCAATAAGTGTAGTTCTTTGTTTTCTCTATTTTGCAAAAGCCAGGCCTCATGCCATTTTCAATTTTAGGTATTATACTATGTTGAAGAATTTTAGGTATTATACTATGTTAGGTATTATACTATGTTGAAGAGAAACCAAGGTAGTGAAAGCACTTGAAAAAATATCACACGAAGAAACATTCTCATGTCAAGAGGATACCCTGCCAAGAATAGACAAGACCTGACATAAAAATGTATAAGAAACTGAGGAAAAGGACATAAATGAAAATCAGATAAAGTCAGATTTAAGCTTAAAGGCAGTTTGGAGATTTCTCAATGCACTAAAAATAGACTTGCCGCTTGACCTGGCAATCCCACTACTGGATATATACCCAAAGGAGTACAAATCATTCTACTAAAAGACATCTGCATGCCCATGTTTATGGCAGTACTATCTACAATAGCAAAAACATGGAACCAATGTAGATGCCCATCAGGGGTGGAACGAATAAGGAAAATGTGGTACAAATACACCATGGAATACTACACAGCCATTAAAAAAGAACAAAATTATGTGCTTTGCAGCAACATGGATGCAGCTAGAGACCATCACCCTTAGTGAAATTTCACTGAAACAGGAAACTATGTTCTTCCTAATAAGCAGGAGCTAAACACTCTATGTACGTGGGCACAAGAATGGGAACAATAGGCACTGGGACAGTCCTAAAGTGAGGAAGAAGGGAGGGTGGTAAGGGCCAAGAACTACTCATTGGTTACCATGTCCAGTACCTGTGTGACAGGCTTACTAGAAGACCAAGCCTCACCATCACAGTACCTGTGTGACAGGCTTACTAGAAAACCAAGCCTCACAGTATTTCTGTGTGACAAACCAGCACAAGTACACCCTGAATCAAAATACAAAATACAAAATAAATAAACAAAAGCAGTGACAAATACAGAGCAAAACTAACAATCAAAAGACACAAAAGCTTAATATGACTGTAACCTAAAAGAAAAATTGGTCCAAAGATGGACTGTATTTGTTAGAGCTGCTGTAACAAAGTACCACAAACCAAGGGACTTAAACAACAGAATTTTATAATCTCACTGTTCTGGAGGCTAGAAGTCTGAGATCATGGTGTTGGCAGGATTGGTTCCTTCCGAGAGCTGAGTGGGTTAATCTGTCCCATGTCACTCTCCTAGATTCTGGTGTTTGATGGAAATCTTTGGCATTCTTTGACTTGTAGTTGCATCACTTCCATCTCTGCCTTCATGTTCACTTCTTCCTGTGTGTGTCTGTCTCCAGATTTCCCTGTTTTAAGAGGACATCGATTGTCATTGGATGAGGGTCCTACTCTGCTCTCATATGAATTCATCTTAACTAATTATACCTGCAATGATCATATTTCCAAATTAGGCCACATTCTAAGATACTAAGGTTTAGAAATTCAGCATATAAGTTTCTGGGGGATACAATTCAACCTACTACAATGACTAATAGCTGAATGTCCTAGGGATGAAGGTTTGTGAGAGTGTCTCAGGAATTTGTTATTATTTAAACACAAAGATGAATGAAAGAGAAGATAGTCTTCTTTAGAAATATATATTTAAAAATACGTTCTATTATGAAGAGGGTGGTGACGACTTTAAAAAATTTGTAGGATATGTTTCATGATGAAATGTCTTTTATCCAGCCTCCACTTAACCTTACTACTAGTAAAACCAAATTCTCTTGATATCTTCCAAGTATTCTGATGATGAATGAGCATAATGAATACTGATAATTATGGGGCTCTTCTCAATTATGCCTGTTCACTTTGATTCACAATAGTTTAGTTTGGTTTTGGCTTGTTAAAATTCAGTTATATTGTTCCCACATCTATGCATTTCAGACATTTCCTTATAATTATGTTATTTAACTAAATATTATTTAAATCCATAATATCTAAGTAAGGAAAATATAAAGTTGTTTCAATAACAAAGTTTATTTTTTTGGAAATACACCATAAAGGAGCATTTTGCTTTAAAAAAAAATATCGCCAAAGTAAATGTAGGGAGACAATTGTGAAAGCCTGTAAACAATTGTCAGTCTGTGAAAGGATGTGCATTTGTTGCCTCTCAAATGTCTTATTTTCTCTTTAAAGAAACTGAAGCTGGAAACTTTAGAAGATGAATTATAAGAGTGATTTATGAAAGTAAGACAATGGAGGATTACAATTGATAGAGACATTCAAAGACAAGACTTTGGCACGACATCAAAAGATGGAAAATAAGTAGTCTACACTTATACGTCTTAAATTAAAATAAAATGTTTATAATACACATTTAGTGTTTTGAAAACTGAGATTCAGTTATTAAGGCAGAAGGGGAGAATGGATGTTGGATAAAGAACCAGCAAGTCTGTCATTGTTAGTAGTATTCTTTTTTTGTGAATGTTGAACTCGGCTTCAATAGTTAGCAGCAAGAAGCACTGTGAATCATGAAGCATAAACTACAAATGCAGCATTTGTATCCTGTTCTCTTAAAAACTGGCAAAATTGTAGCAAACTATCTTTTGTCACTTGTTTTTTAGAATGATGGGCATAGGATCTGAATCTTCATTGCCTTCAGCTTTTATGACTGCTGTTTTACTGCATCCAATGTTTGGCCAAAGTGCATTTCAATGGATAGCTTTACTCCCTTTTAAAAGAAACTGGAAGTCCAGCTGAAACTCTTCATCAGGATAGCTGGGATTATGGTACTCATTTTGGATGAGGCAGTGTATTCATTTACTACTTCCTCTTAGAGGAAGCTGAGCACAGAAGCCTAGGCTGGACGTATGGCAGAGCTTTAGTAACTAGGAGTGGATTCCAAATCAAATCTATAGTGTCCTAGTCAGTGAAATTAAAGGGACAAGTGGATAGAAATACAGAAATTCATTCAAGACAATCAGGACTAATATTCAAGTGAGTAGGAGAGAAAGCCTAAAAATATTCTGAGTTGCAAAATAAATAGCACCAATCTTACACTAAATTTCAGAAAGTTAGAAAAACATGGTGGTACAAGGTATATTCACATTGCTGACACCATAGCTGACTTCCAAGATATATAAGTTAGACCCTTTTAGACCAGTTAAGACTATGGTGAAACTGAAAAATTGTTACTTTTGCTGTTTTCTATTGGCCAAAGTAGTAGAGGGCCTGATCAGATTCAAGGAGGAGGAAAGAAAGATTCTACTTCTTAGTGGGGGAATGTAAAGGTCATACTGCACAATAGTATGTGAAATGGGAGCTAATGTTGACAGTTCTGGGTTAGGGTATCTCCCTTAAAAGTTACACAATGAGCCGGGCTCGGTGGCTCAGCCTGTAATCCCGCACCTTTGGGAGGCTGAGGTGAGTGGATTGCCTGAGCCCGTGGGTTCGAGACCCGCCTGGTCAACTTGGTGAGACCTCATCTCTACAATAAATAAAAAAATCAGCCAGGCGTGGTAGCACATGCCTGTAATTCCGGCTACTTGAAAGGCTGAGGCGGAAGGATCGCTGGAGCCCAGCAGGTCGAGGCTGCAGTGGCCGGGAGCAGCCACTGCACTCCAGTCTGGGCAACAGAGTAAGACGCCAACTCAAAAAAAAAAAAAAAAAAAAGTTACACAATGAGTTGTAGTTAAACTGTCCTGCTTGTTTTAGACAAGACCGATCAGAAGAGTGACAAGAATAATCACTACTAGAATCCTGCTTAATAAATATTTTCCATAGATCTAATCTCTTAGGAGAATTTAAAGTATCTGTCTAGTAAATCCATTTGATACCAGGGTTTATTACAGCCATTCTGCAATCAATCAAGTGCTCCAAATACAATGGATGAGTTGAAAAATAATGATGCTTACGACTCCCAGAAATTGTTAAATGCTTTATTAACTCACTTAGTCCTCCTTACTTCTTTAGGAGATAGGTACCATCATTATTCCTAAATCTGTAGATGAGGCAACTGAGATGCAAAGAGATTAAAGAATTGCCCAAGATAATCAGCTGGTAAGAGGTGGATTGGAGATTGTTAACATCACGATTTCACAAATTGCATTCATCATGGGTGGAGCTTGTCAAAAATCTTAAAGTTCAGTTTAAAGATGACCACTTTAATTATATAAATGAGTATCACCAAAAAATTTCTATTTAAACTCACTAAGCACCATTTACCATGGACAAGGAAGTAATGTGAATCCACTTAATTTTTATTAAGTGGCTTTATGATGATTAACTGGGGGATCTGATATCAAATGGTTCAGGAGTCTTTTCAGCCTAAAAATACTATTGCTGTTCCTCCTATCTTTACTCCATATGCTTCTTTCCTCACTTGTGGTTTTTCTCAAAGTAGTAAATGAAATGCAATTGATAGTAGTATACTGTATCCCTCAGTTATATTCCAACTGAAGAAGGTTGATAGCCACTGAAATTTATTGTTCCATGTTATTTTTCTAAATAATCTTTTGATGACTATCCACTTACATATAGCTCTGTGGTATTATTTTTAGAGTATCATTTGGAAAATTTCAGTTTTAAATCTTTTAATCCAAGTATGTATAAAGAAACCTTGGCAATGAAGAGGAAGACTATAAGATCTTAAATTCATTAATGCTAGAGTTCTGGTTATCTATGTAACAATTCCTCCCCATGATAGTAACTTAAATCAGTAATTTATTACTATTTCCCATGATTCTGTGGGTTGGCTGGGCTAAAGTGGTAGGTTCTCTCTTAGAGTGTCTCAATTGGTTACATTCAGATAGCAGCTAGAACTAGTCATCTGCAAGCTCTCCTTTCTCTTGGATGGACCGTCCAAGATGGTTTTTTCATGCCCATATCTAGTACTTTGGTGCTTCTCAGCCTCTCTCTTTCCACACTATGCCTCATCTTCCTGGACTTTCCACATGGCTTGGGCTTCTTGTTGCATGGTGGTACAAGGTATATTCACATTGCTGACACTATAGCCAACTTCCAAGATACATAAGTTAGACCCTTTTAGACCAATTAAGACTATGGTAAAACTGAAAAATTATCACTTTTGCTGTTTTCTATTGGCCAAAGGAGTAGAGGGCCTCATCAGATTCAAGGAGGAGGAAAGAAAGAGTCTACTTCTTAGTGGGGGAATACCCAAGGTCATACTGCACAATAGCATGTGGAATGGGAGCTAATGTTGTATCCTCATTAGGAAATACACTCTGCCACAGGTACTATGGCACCTAATTAGTCTTGCTTTTCACATGATATCAGGGAGTAAACAAGACACCATGTTGGGATGTGCCTGGTTAACAGCTGCTTAGACTTTGCTTACCTGGTAAGTATATTGTTTTCATTCAAGATCTAGACTTTCGGAAGTCTAATAAAAGTGGTGAAAAAATTCCGCATTGATCTCCTTCATCTGTTATACAATTCTTCCTGCTAAGAGAAAGCTGGGCAAAGGACCTAGGATAAATATTTCTAGGAGTATATCAGTAATGGATAAAGATCTCTGGTCTGCTTCTGTTAATATTTAGTTCCTTCCTCTTAGAGGAAGCTGAGCACAGAAGCCTAGGCTGGATGTATGGCAGAGCTTCAGTAAGTAGGAGTGGATTCCAAATCGAATCTATAGTGTCCTAGCTGGTGAAATTAAAGGGACAAATGGATAGAAATATAGAAAACCATTCAAGACAATCAGGACTAAAATTCAAGTGAGTAGGAGGGAAAGCCTAAAAATATTCTGAGTTGCAAAATAAATAGCACCAATCTTATACTAAATTTCAGAATGTTGTGATAAACCTTATTCTGTTTAAGATCAGACTAGGTTCAAGGTGTTGGATTGGAGTTAAACTAGAAGTGGATTTGGTATTTCTAGCTAGAAGAGGTCAGGCAGTATGCCAGGGAGGAGTTGGTATTTTTCAAATGTTAATTTTCTACTTCTATATCAATTGGCGACTGACTTCTTAGGTGTTAGAGAGTCAGATAGGACTTTTGATAGAAAATTAGTAGAATGGCATAAAGTAGTAAACTATATTGTGTTTTTACTTATTTTTTTAGTTTCTTATAATCTGAATTTGTTAAGAACTAAGTTTTATGTGTGAAGAGAATGTAAGTACCATTTGTGAATATGCTTGATTGCATTATTTTTACAACTATTACTTATACTAATATAAATCTAAATTAGCTAAAATATTGAACTTAGGTATAATAGATTTGGTTTTGATGCTCTTATCATCTTGACAAATGATGAAATTATTCATTGCCTAGACTGGTTGATTTTTAAACTGTTTGTGTGACTAATCAGAATAAATACTGGGTATTATTGCAAGGATGAATAAGTTTTTGAGTTTAAATACAAACTACATTTTCAAATCCCTGTAGAAGAAGTACTTTATAAGTTTGCTTGAATGGGACTAGAGTTGTTCAAGTCAAAGAGAAGTGTTGAATAATGATGAATTGTTCTTATGCTCAGGTCATCTATTTTTAGATATAACATAGTGAATGAGAATCAAAGCTTGTCTTTTGAGAAAAATGGCAATAGTAATAAGCTGCCATATACTTTTAAAGAGTAGCAATTACCTGTGGATAAAACTTTATTTTTTTCTCATCATGTGAACAATTACCTAATACTTCATTTTTTATTAAAAAAATGTAAATAAAAAGCTCTGCTTTCAAAACCTAAGGACAGAAATCCAAACCCAAATTTATCCCTTCTAAATTTTTTACATAAGAAATATTTCAACATAATTAAAGATAAAATGATTCACAAAGTAATTACAGCATTTTTGTTACCTTAGGGAAAAGTAATAAAAGACTAGCTTATTTTAGTACTGAGGCTATTAAGATTGTACATGACTAAGACATAACCCTAAGGTATAGTTAACTCAATTTCAAAACTGGACCTTGAAAATGAAGAAAATATGTATAAATGTGTAGTATAGTCAAATCAATATTAGTTGAATGTGTAGTATATAGTTGAATCAATAAATTTTAACCTAATTTGTTTTTCAAAATAATTAATGTATAGACCTTTTCTATTGTGACTTTGAAAAAGTATTTGGAAATAGTACATTGATTTTGCTTTTATTTATTTAGAATAATTTTACTAATGACATATAATTGCATATAAGCACTGCTAATTTTTTTTTATTTTAGGGCTTTTATGTAAAGTTCTTCTCTTTTACAACATTTTAACTAAAAAGGCTACATTTAATAACCAGAAAGCTTTTTTAAAGATTCTAAAATTTTGTAACTTTTTGTCCTTTTTTACTTAGAACTTATTTTCTGCCTATTTCTGAAAAAATTGAAGTGACTTATGAGATTAGGTATAATACAAAGTAAGGAAATTAGAGATAGAATGAAAAAATATCTAAATATAGGAGAAGGAATGAGGAGAACAGACACTCATGATGAGGTGATTGTTAGAAC
Organism: Carlito syrichta; assembly: GCF_000164805.1. Taxonomy (NCBI): domain Eukaryota; kingdom Metazoa; phylum Chordata; class Mammalia; order Primates; family Tarsiidae; genus Carlito; species Carlito syrichta. The sequence continues at coordinate 11,182 of NW_007016058.1, forward strand.
TGGGCTCTTTGGAAACTGCCAGGAGTAGGGGAACACATAACATTAATAAGAGTAACTGATCTCAAACCAGGCAAAGTAGGGACCAAAGGTGGGCCCAAACTTTACCTATAATCCTGAATTGTATCCCACATCTTTAAAATAAAATAAATTAAAAAAATAAAAATAAAATGTATTGAAAGTTAACCTGTTAAAACAAAATAAAGCTGTGAAAGATTAAAATAAAAAAAGAATTGGGGCTCTGTTCTTCACTCAAACTTTCCTGTCAGCTGAGATGAAGAGGAAAAATGTTAAAAAGTACAGAATTTTAATTTCTGACCAGAAAAAACTTTTAGATATTAGGATTTTTTTTAACTAGGCCTAAACTCAGGTTGAATTTTGGCATCTTGTTTAAGGGACATTAAATAAGGTACTGAGCAGTATTTTTGTTTCATTTGAGACAAACATACTCATTCTGTTCAGATATAATCATACACTCCCAAACATCCATTTAGTGCTTTCTTGTTTGAAAAATAATACATGTGAATGAAAATATAAATGTAAACTGACCAAAGTGGCATAACATTAATAGTTAAACTCTCTTTAGTGTCTTTATTTTCTGTCATCTCCAGTCCCTTACTCAGAAGTAGCAACTTTTGATATTCTACTTTGTCTTTATAACTCTAAATAACATGATCACACATTATTTCTTGATTGATTAAGAAAGTAATTAAGTTAATTCATCAATTAAATTAAGCAGTAACTTGACTGTTAATAAAGAACGAGGATTTCCAGAAAGACTGTGGCATAGCCAGACAGACTGTGCAAGTCCCTATGTGTGTGAGTGATTGGACAATTCTGTATGTGTTTCTGTGTGTAAGTGGGAGCATGAGAGGCTAAATTAATGGAGACTTAAGAGCATGTGCCAGGACACAGCCTCCCAAGCCGCTGGTGCCTGCAGCTGCTCTGCTTAGACCCTCATGGTCCCCAGAGCACAGAAGCTGAGTGCTATTTTCTAAAATCAGCAGAGCTTTTCTTGGGAGGAACTGCTGAAGTGATTGCTGACTCCACCTGCATGCTGGCAGTGAGGACCACAAAGGGAGAACAAGGAGAGAGCCTGAGGCAGAGTCCTGAAGGAAACACTGGGGAGAGGCCACCCCAAGCCTGGGCTGGGTTCCAGAGCCTTGCCACTGGGTCCCGAGATCTGAAGACTGTGGTAACTGCAGGGGAGGAAGCTACCAACCCCATTAATGACAGGAATAGCAGCCAGCAGAAAAACTGAGCAGATTCCCTAATGTCTGGGCAGCGAAATACTCCAGAGTGGGCTCTGTGGAACAGCAGAACTGCATCTTGAGACCAGGTGCTGATTTCTGTGTTGTGTTGAGGCTGCTCAGCACTGGGGGACCTCAGAGAACATTGCCCCTAGTGCACAAGTCCTGGTGGGTAATGGCAGATGCAGAACTTCAGAAGATCCACCCTCTGCCCTAAGCCCGCTGCTGGGCAATAGATGCAGACCGTGTAACTGACCAAGAAGGATGCTGATGAGTAGCTAGTTAGCTAGACTCCCTCCAGTCTCTAGCAACAAGTGAAAGAGATCAAGGGCACAGAGCAGAGACTGGAGGTCCCATTTCCCCACCATGAACTAGATGCCCTGGGAGCTATGACCACACTGGGAGGAGTATGAAGTGAGATCCCAAGAGATGCTGTGTTAAGTTATTTCAACCCCCTTCCCTCATATGGGTGTGCACTGGCTACCAATTGCAGGCAACAGGGGGTGAAGATTCTAACATCTTAAGTTTCAGTAGCAAAGGGGGAACCTGTAGTGACACACCTGCAGTTACAGAACCTGTCACAAGAGGGAGACTCCCTTCTCAAAGAGACATACTTAAGCTGAGAACACTTTATCAATGGTTATTTTGGGGGTGGTGGTGGTGGTGGTTATTGGTTTGTTTGATTATCTTGTTTGGTTGTTGTGCTTGCTGGTTGTTTTTCTCTTTTCTTTCCCTCTTCTATTTTTCTCTTTTTGTTCTTTCTGTTGTTTTTTCTTTCTTTTTCTCTCTTTCTCTTTCTTTTCCCTTTACTTCTCTTTCTTCTTTTCTTCTCCCTCTTATACCCTGTCTTGGGCTATGCAAGCATACCCACTGTAAGGTCATATTGTGCAGAGATGGAGAGCAAGTCCCGGCTGGCCCGTTCACCAGATAGCAAACATTATGACCTGCCATTAGGTTCTGAATCTTTGCAGCTCCTTCCCCATTCCCTAGTAAGTGCTCAAAATTGTAAAGAACACAACACTCCACCCTAGCTCTACTTCATAATTAAACAAACCTAGAACCCTGGTTCAAGGAAGGACAAAAGGTAGAGGAAATATCAGAAGTGACTACTTCTCCACTTTCCAATGAGCAATGGAATTAAAGAGAAAGATAAGAGAACTGCTACAAATGAAGAAAAACCAGTGAAAAACTGCTGGTAACCATCAGAGACTCAGCAAAGAGTCAGTGCTGGAAAGAACAGCTACTAGGGCACAAACAATGGCTATCTCCAAGAACAACAGTATCCAAAAGGTAATTATGGAGTTCAGAGAATTGTTGAATAGAATAAATAAAAATCAAGAAATGCAAGGGTTAAAACTAAATGAAATTACAATGGAGCTAGACAGACTCAATAAAGTGTACTTAGAAATAACAGAAATAAAGAATTCCATCCAAGAAATAAATAATAAACTAATGATCATGGGAAACAGAATTGACCAAGCAGAAGAAAGACTCAGAGGTGGAAGGTAAACATATGGAATTACCTCAATATGTTAAAAATATGGGGGGAAAAAAACCTTAAGAAGACAGAAGAAACTCTCCAACAGATGTGCAATTTTATCAAGAAACCAAACCTACACCTGATGGGAATACCTGAAATAGAAAGAGAAACTGGAAACACCCTGGAACAAACATTCCATGAGGTCATTCAAATAAACTTCCCTCATCTGACCAGAGAGATGACTATATAAGCACAAGAAGTTCAGAGAGCCCCTGCAAGACATTTTATAAGAAGACCACTCCCAGACACATAGTAATTCACTACACAAAGTAGGCATCAAAGAAAAAAATCCTAAAGGCAGCAAGGGAGAAAGGTCAGACTACCTACCAGGGGAGACCAATCAGAATTGCTACAGACTTATTTGCAGAACACTATAGGTCAGAGAAATTGGACCCCAATCTGTAATGTTCACAAAGATAAACAATTTCAACTGAGAATTTCCTTCAAGCTAAGCTTCATCAGTGATAAATAATTAAGATCTTTTCCAGACATCCAATCCTGAGAATATGCTGTTTCCAGACCAGCTCAACAGGAGAGGCTTTAAAAGGTGCTGTTCACAGAAGAAAAAAGAAACAAAATGAAGACCATATATTTCACAAGATCACAAACACAGAAGCAGCAGAATACATAGCATACCTACAAAAATGAAAACACACATATATATGAACACAAAAGCTAAATGAAAACCAAACAGCCTTATAAGAGAATTATGACAGGGACAAACTCTTGCATTTAGATATTCAGCCTGAATGTGAATGGACTAAATGCACCACTGAAAAGGCATAGAATGGCAAACTGGATAAAAACACACAACCCGGTAATTTGCTGCCTTCAGGAAACTCACCTCACCACAGACTCAAAGATAGAGATGGAAAACAAACTTTCAGGCTAGCAGATCATGAAAGAAGGCAGGTGTCATAATCATAATATCAGACAAAACAACCTTTAAGCTATCAAAAATTTAAAAAGATATATAAGGATGCTATATAATGATAAAAGGTTTGATCCATCAACAAGAAATATCCATTCTAAACATATATGCCCCCAAAACAGGAGGACCAGCATTTATAAAGAAGCTACTAAGTAAACTAAAAAAAAGATATTGACTCTAACACTAACACCCCTAGATAGATCATCAAGGCAAAAAATCAACAAAAAGAAATGGAACCTCAGCTTGACACTTGACCAAATGGATTTAATAGATACCTATAGAACACTCCATCCAACAACCACAGAATAAACATTCTGCTTATCACCACATGGAGTGTACTCCTAGATTGATCACACCCTTGGCTATAAAGCAAGCATAAAAAATTTCACAAGATTGAAATATTACCAGGCACCTCCTCAGACCACAGTGGAATAAAAATAAGTATCACTACCAACAAGGACAGGACATGTACACTAAGCCACATGATGCTGAATGACCCCCAGGTCAACACAGAAATCAAAGCAGATATCAAAAGATCCCTGATAACAAATGAAAACTGACACATCTTACTAAAACCTCTAGGATGCCATGAAAATAGTACTAAGAGGGGAATTTTTATCTTTATGACCACACATCAAGAAAATCAAAAGAGAACAAGTTAACAGCCTAACAAATCACCTATGGGAGCTGAAAAGGCAAGACCACTGAAACCCTAAATTCAAATCCAGATCACTAAAGCAAAAGCCCAAATATGGGACATAGAAGACAAAAATGCCATAGAAAAAATCAACAAAACAAAAGGCTGGTTCATTGAAAAAACAAATAAGATGGATGGATCCCCTAGCCAGGATGACCAAGAAAAAGAGAGAAAAAGTTCAAGTAAACACAATGAGAAACTCAAAAGGTCAAATCACAACTGACCATGAAGAAATACTCGTACCCGCGGGCTCAGGCAATCCACTCACCTCAGCCTCCCAAAGTGCTGAGATTACAGGTTGAGCCACCTAGCCCGGCTCCATTTCATTTAAATGGGAAATTTCTGGCATCCTAGCAGAAAAATAACAGGAAAATTAGAAAAATAGAATTTTTTTCTATAGTAATCTTTTTCTCTGTTAAATTTCTCCCCAAAGCCAGCAAATTTGTTTTCCTTCAAATTCTGCTGGCTGCCTACTCTTTGAATTATATATTGAGCTCAAGACTTTTGCATTTGAGTTCTTTAATTGCTCTCCATGTGTTGCATATGAACAGATGTGATATGCCACAGCTGCTTAGCAGAAGCTTTAAAAGGCGGCACAAGTTTTTGGCTTGCTGTCGTGCTCTCTCTCTGGCACATCTAAGAAGGGGCTACTCCTCTCCTTTGGTTCAGGAGCTAGAAATTCCATTTAACAGAGCCACAGTTGATTCATAATTTGTGTGCAATGTGGGTAAAAAGAAAAAAAGATTATGTAAGCCCCTGAGATTTGGCGGTTGTACTTTGTTACTTCAGCAAAGCCGACTAACACATGGCTCATATTTAAGGCTCAACCTTCGAAAAGTATCTGGGCAGGGAGTAAATACTCAGGATTCTAAATCATGTGTTATTGAAGAAGGATGTCCAGTTATTAAATAAGTTTCTCAACCGGTCTTTGTGAATTCCTGGGTAAGGAGGAAAAAGCTGAACATGTATTTCTCCTAAAGTAATTCATCACATTAAATATTTCCAATATAAATTATAAAACTTGTCTATACATTATTTTTATTATGTATGTGACCTGATATTCTTCATTGTATGGCTTAGTTCTTTATTATATTTTTTTGATGTGGGAGACAGGCTCTTCTAATTTCAGTTTTTGGTTTTGTAATCTGGTATGAAATATAACCAATAATAAAATAAATTATTATTCCATTCATAAGAGCTTATGAGAGTACAAATTCACAATTATAATGTTAATGCAATATCAAGATAATATTTCTCTATATTAAAAAGAGAATTTTGGCAGTGATTGACAAATTTTTATAATCTTGGGGTTTATAGTCTTTATGCTGAATGAGGAAACATCTTTATGTTTCTGTAAAACAAAATTTTAAGTAAGAATCTTGTTTTTGTCATTATCATAATTTAGTTTTAAACTATGATAATAATAATTTTAAAGTTCTTTTGAATCTACCTATGGTCTGTATGTATTCATATTGGATAAAGAAAAAATTGTACTCAAAAGGGAAAGTTGAGATAGCATTTGGAAGCTTTTCAGTATTGGGAAAATTATTTTTCCTCTTCCATTGAACCAGGTATTAATTTCATTGACCAAATCAAGATATATTCTTTTAAAATATACATTGCTATAAAGATATAAATAGAGTACATTTATGGTGGCTTGCTACCAATAAGAAGCAATTTGATATTTGATTTTTAATAGAAAAAATAATGAAGTTCAAAGTTTAGTAGTATATTTTTTTTGCCAATGTTGAAATACAAAAAATATCAATTATATAGCAAATTTGAAAAAAAATGTTACTTGGAACACTTGCACACTAACCACCAATATTCTTCATGAATATTTTACTAATAGTTCCCTCATCACATGCTAATTTATCTATCACTGTAAATTTTCATCAATTCATCTTATTTTTGACTACATTTCAAATACAATTGCAATTTCATTTCTCTCTAAATACTTCAGCATGCATATAATGAAATAGAATTCACTATCTGTGTATAATATTTCTTTTGTGCAAAAGTTATATAAAATATAATGCACAAATCTTAATTGCACATAAAGTTGTGACAAATGTGTATACTTGCATAACTCAAACTCTTAACAGGATATAGAACATTTCTTATGCCCAGATACTTCCCTTATGCCCCTTTACAGTCAATTTCACCCCCACTGCCCAGAGAATTGATTATTCTGAATTTTTTTCACCATAGTATAGTTGTACTTGTTCTAGAATGTAGAACAAGTGAAATCCCACAGTATGTACTTTTTTGGGTGAGGCTTCATTTACACAGCATAATTTTATGAGGCTCACCCATATTATTTGGATATTAAAAGACTTTTTATCATTAACTAGTATTTCACTGTGTAATTATATAACAACTTGTTTATTCTTTCTCATATTGGTGGATATCTGAGCTGTTTCTATCTTTTGATATCACAAATAAAGTTACTATGAGCATTCTTTTAGGTTTTATTTTTTTGCTAACTCAAAAAAAAAAATTGGAAAAATACCTGGGATTGAAATGGCTAGCTAGTAGGGTATGTATATATTCGCTTTTGTAAGAAATTTCCAGATCTTTTTCCAAAGAGCTTGAATTAGTTTACATTCCTACCAACAATGTATAAAAATTTTAGTTACCCCGCATCCTCACTAATATTTGGTGTTTTCAATCTTTTCAATTTTAACCCTTCTGGAGTGGAGTAATATCTGATCATAGTTTTAATTTGCATTTACCTAATAAATAATAAATTTTAGTATCTTTTCATGTGCCTATTAACAATCTGTGTGAAGTATTTGTGCATATATTTGTCCATATTTAACTTTTTGTCTAGAACAACTTCAGTCCCTATTATTTTATTTTCCAACTTGAAATATATTTGTTTTGTCCCTGAATTTAAAAATAAATTTAAGTTTATTTGTTTCAAAATTAGGAGTAGAGGGAAGAATCTTTTCACATCTGTGCAATTTTTCATAACATTGTGGTGTTTTGGAGAACTCCTCAATCCCACATATGGTTGCAGAAGCCATCATGTCCCTCTACCACTATCGCTCTAACCACTGTAGTAATTTGGATACAGATGTTTCACAGCTTTACATTTCAGAGACATACTTTAAGATTTTAGAAAGGCTTAACTTAATTATAAAAGGCATAATTATATATTTTTAAGGGGAAAAAAACCTCCCTGTATAATCAGTAAATGAATTGCTACTGAATCTAAAAAACGGTATTCGTATCAACAATTTTTCTTTTATCACTAATTTCTCTTATAGCAATGTATGTTGATAACCACAAACTTTTCTAATGAAATGGCAACAGAAGACTTCTGTAGAGTTGCTAAAGACATGAACTGTTCTTTAAAGAAATTGGTTATCCTATTTCAAAAAATAACATGAGTGTTTTTCTACTCTTCTACCTCCTCTTTCTTTTCTTCTGATGATGGTAACAATAATATTAGAAACTATGAGCTTTGACAGTTTACTATGTGTCAGATATTATTCTACATGCATAAAAACATTAAGATTACTGCAATCAGCCCAGATTTTATAAATGAGGACATTGAAACAGGGGCAGGCTCTTGTTTGTCTGTGGTCATGGAGCTGATAAGTGGTGGAACTGGAACTTAGTTTTTTCTGCTTCTTATTGAATGTGATGTACTGCTTTAGAGATCTTAGACTCATGAACTTTGGAATATGAAACAAGATTAGTGGTGCTATTATACTTGTGTGAGTCAGTCTTAGGAGTATAAGATGTGTTCTGTAGGACATTCTATAGGAGTGTTCCTATTTGATTTGTCTTCTTGGGGCACCAGAATCTTTTCAGTTGTTAATTGTAGTCCACCTGGCTCAGGCATGTAGTTATCATGATATCTGAAAGAATTTTTAAATTCTAAGACTTATAAGTCTAGCAGACGGATTACCTAGGAGTGAATATACAATATAGCATATAGAATAAATGACAGTATAGAGCACCTACTGTGTACTTGGTATTCTGTTAGACAAAGATGAATAAATTATACTCAAAGGAGCTTATAGTCTAGTGAGGGCTACTAACATGTACATAGACAATTTCTTCATAACATTTTTAGAATAGAATGGTTTAATGCCACGACAGAGGCATGCATGACTACAGACTATATAGATACGATATTCTTGATGCTTCTGACAGTATCCATTAGTCCCTCCTTGTCAAAACATAGGTGAAATTTGTGGTTAGCATTTCCTGACAGAAATGCTCACTGATTTTGGTTTTGTGTTTTGTGCTCTTCTTGCCTAACCTTATCTGGCACTGGAATGGCTTGATACTGATTTCAGAGACTTTTCTATTCTTTTCTTTTAGCCACTACTCAAGATTCAGAATTTGTTATACACTGAAGCTTAAACATTGAATTGGTCTCTTTGGGAAAAGTGCACAATATCTTGATCCTATTTCTCCACAGCCTTCCAGGTTCCATTCTTACTAAGGGCTGGTTGTTTTGTTTGCTCTAGGCCACTAAGAAATTCATGTCTTTATAGGAGTAAGGGACATTGAGAAGATAAAATGTTTGAATTTATATTGGATTTTGTTGATATAAAGGGTAAGGGAACATCCCTTCATATCTGAAACTGCGAAGTTAATGATCTTTATGAATAAACCATGATCTTATGGTTTATCTGGATTTTGTGCCAATTGGAGGGCAAGGCTTTGAGTGGGTATTTACTGCCACAGTGTAGTTTAAAGGGATGGAGGAATGCAAAGATAATGAGGTTGAATGGTTACTTGTAAAGCATTGGGTAAGCTACAGCATGAAAAGGGCAAACTCAGGTCCCAAAATATCTGGTTTAGGGAACAAAGTGAAACATATAGTGTAACTGTGATTCAGGAGTTCCCTTCTGCCTGAAGTTGGTACACTGAAACTGCTGAAAATAAATTGCAATAATTGATGTATAAGAACTACATTTTACATTATGTTTTATCACACACTTGTGTATGATGTGTGTGTGTGTGTGTGTGTGTGTGTGTGTGTGTGTGTGTGTGTGTGTAAATAGAAACAAAAGTTTCCAGAAACTATCTGTAATGTTCCATTCTATTATATTCTATCTGTACTATTTTGTTCTATTCTATTTGGAGGGAAGAGTATCCTAGTAGTTATAAATGTAGTCATTAGATCACATTAGAGGAGAGAATTATTTAATATTTAGAGACAGGTATATTTGAAAGGCAAACAGAGGATTCAATGTACTAGATAAGCAGATCATAGTAGTCATTTTCACTCTTCTAATAAATCCACTCTTCATCAACTCCCAACTTCTGTTTCTTTCTGCCTTTATGTTTCTATTTATGCCATATAATTCTGCCTACCACTGACTGAAGCTAATTGGACTATGCGTAGACACTTGGCCACAAGGAAATCAATTCATTGGCTGAGCTGTGTCAATCAGATGCTGGATTGTTCTAGGATTCTGTTGGATATGTATCTCTTTACAAGTCCATTTTAGAGTGAATTTGAGATTTTTCTTTCTTTGTATCCAACCATGTCAAGTAATGGACTGATACTTCTATTGTTGTCATTTAAAGTTCAATCTATCCATAGGTGGACATACTTTATTGCAGTCTATATTATTGCCTGGTGACTAGTCAATAGACTATACCAATACTTTCTATAAAATTGGCCAACATGTTTTATTTCAAGTTAAATTCAGTAAATTTTTATTTTTTTAGGTGATTCACACCTCTTTGGACTGTCAAACTAAAAAGATCCTTTTTTTTGGTGCTTGCTAGGTAGTCAGTAGTTTCTGTTGAGTAACTGGTAGGTCACAGTCTCTCTTTCTTTAGAATGTCTTGTCTTTTCGTCTTTTATTTCTTTTGGTTTTATTAGCTAGAACTTATATTTTCAACTTAACCACTTTTCCCTTAGGGTTGTTAGATGGAGTCTTTGATATCCTGACATGTCAGGTGGTAAAAACATAAAAATAATTTTTAGCATATCCTTTTTCTCTTTATAAAGCATGAATTTAGGGCCAATCCAGATTCCTACATTTTCTTTAATGTTGGGAAAAGTGAATTATTTTGAGAACAGAATGATGTTAAGAACCCGAGGTAACTTTAAAATATTTCAAAAGTAGTATATTTTCAACTTAAGGTTAATTTTTCAGTTTCTAAGACCTCAGAGCTGTTTTAATTTGGCCTGATGCCAAATATTTAGACACACTAAAAAAGAATCCCATTATGAATCTCTCATTCAATTATCTGTTTTCAAAGGGCAGAAGAGAGCAGAAATTTAGTCTCCTTTGTGAGGAAAGCAGATAAGAGTTTTATTTGCTCAGTGGTTTTTGGAAGAGAATTTTGGATAATTTTTGCCAGTAAGTTTAATAGTGAATGAATATTTTATATTTAAAAATTCCTAAGATGGAATTTAATTTCCCTTCTTATTTAAAAATAAACAAGAGTTGAGAAAGTATACTAACTGGTTAGTTTGGAAGATGTCTTTGTTTCCATATTTCTATATAAATATTAGAACTAGTGGTTTTATTCTGGGGAGATTTGATATGCTTTTGTTCAACATTTTGTATGGGGATTTACAGTAAAGTACTATTATTGATAATATTTTATACTGCATTTTCATCTATCCCCAAATCTTCCCCATTCCATAAAGTTAAGGATGGAGTTACTTTCCAATAAAATCCAATATGTCTTTATTCTACTGGTGGGAGAGGAGTATACATGCCCCCATGCTTTATCTTTGAGATATGTTAAAATCAAAAGGATAATTTTTTTTTCTAGGTGACCTACAACTACTATCTCAAACTTTCCTGGATAATTTTACCTATGCATGGGAGAATGAACTTGCAGTTGGGAATATTTGGACTGTACATTCTGTTTAATAAAACTCTGGACAATTTTCATGCTCTTATTTCTAAGTTTTCTGTGCCATCTTATTTATTTAATAATAAGTACATATTAATTTTATAATAAGAGAAAATATTGAAACACTTTTTAGCCTAACTCTTTTCCTCAGAAGACAAATGATAACTGTTAGAAGCAGTGTAGGAACATCATTTGTTCATCTTTGTTCTGCTCATTTTGACTTTGACTGAATCTGAGTATTAGTTTTCTAATTTCTCCATACACAAAAACATTTCATAACTGAAAAATACATTGGTAGGTGGAGATAGTGTGGTCCTCCATATTAAAAAATATTTTAAGATTTCAAAAATTAAGACTATAAGCCAACTCCTGCCTGCAAATCTTAAAGTACAAGTGATGCTTTAAAAAAATGCAATCTAGTTATCTATTTTTATTTCCCCAGATACATAGCTGTAGTTCTAGGGTAAGTTTTCCAGTTTAAAATGCAAGTGTTTAGAAGATAAATGTAAAATTTCTCCTGGGCATTTAATAGTTCTTGATATTATTAAGATGGCACAAGGAATCTTGCTATCAACGATTTTAAAATCCTAGATTATAAATTCTTGCAGGATTGAGTAATACTTTACTCACATTTAACATCTTCAATTTATAAGATACTATGGAGTTCATTTGTGTGTGTATATATATCTATGTATTTATCCTAGTAAGACAACTTGGTTTCTCTGGGGACTTACCTATTTCTCATTTTTGTGCAATATTGGTGTAACTGCCAATCAAAGTGTCCTCCAGCTCCTCTGGAAAATGGATTTTCATTCTAACCAAGATAAGCCAATCGGAATCTCTCTTCAAGAAACATAAATCTGAGTCATAAGACCTAGACTAGAAAATAGTTGGAGATGATTAATCATGGGATGGATGGTGAGGGAAGTGTTCTTAGTTTTTCTATCATGATTTCTTGAGATGCTGTGATTCCTATACTTATTGAAGCCTGATCATTCAGATATTCTTTTGATTATAAAAGCATTCTTTGTTTCACATTCCTTTTAAAAAAACGAACTTTCTTTCTTAAAATAAAACATGAATACAGGATAGCATACACAAAAACCAAAAAGTTACATAGGCTGTTATAAAGTGAACACCCTTATATCGACTATGGAGGGAGAAATAGAATTTGACAGCAGAAAGGAAAAGAACCACCACTCAGAACTCCCTCCTGCCACCATGAGTCCATCTCAATCTCAATCACTGTCGTGACATTTAAATTAATCACTTCCTTGAATTTCTTTACAGTTTGACCAAATAAGTGTAGCTCCTTAGACATTATGGTTTAGTGTTGCCCATTTTGTTCATATGTCTTCTAATTTCTTTTGATTGACAAAATTCTTTTCTATCCTTTTACTTTCAATCCGCCTATGTCATTATACTTGAAGTTAATCTCTTGTGTACAGAACATCATTTGGTCATGTTTTTTAAATCTACTTTGCTAATCTCTGTCTTTCAATTGGTATATTTAGACTACTTATATCTCATTTAATTATTTATATGTTTGGGCTTAATTTTACCATTTTATTTTTTGGTTTTCTATTTATTTTCTTTGTTTTTATTTTCTGTTATTTTCTGTCATCACTTTTCTGTCTTCCTGTGGAATAGTTAAACATTTTTAAAAACTTCTATTTCTACTTACCTGTAATGTTTTTGAAGTGTCTCTTTGTAGAGATCTTTCAGTGCTTGCTTTAGCTATTAAGTTATACATCTGTAACTGATCACAGTCTACTGGTGTCATGTTGTTTTAATATGATGTTTGTGTAACAGTTAGCTGCCTGGTCTCATTCCAATTCAAGTAGAACAAGACATGTTTTTTGATGTTGTAGTGAAAAATGCAGTGATACTAATCAAAGTTTATGAATAATCATGGTTTGTAAAATAGATTTGAATCTCATATCAATTTTTATGTAATAAAAGTGAATGGCGAGGCTACTTGTTTTGATATAAAAAGTGCAGAATTAAATCTTGACATGAGAAAAACAATAGAATTGTAGAAAATGTATTTTAAATTGAATAAGACTAGATTATTTAAAACAATCTTGTTTTAAAAGAAAAACATTGTTAAGTTATAAGAACAAGGTAGACATACTATTTTTTGAAGAGAATACAGTGGGACACTGAAAACAAATAATTACTTGCTTGACATTCAGAAAATTCATATTTATTTGAGGGCCTTAGTTAATACAAAAAAATTTTGAATTTCACAAAACCAAATGAACAAAACTTCTGTAATGATATTATTTATAAGTTAGTGAGCAACTGTTATTTTCACATTCATTTGGTTTTAAAGTGAGTACAATTACTAGCTACTGGTTTTGTAGGAGTGTTTCCAAATCTTATCAATTCAAGTTTGAACTGTATCTTACATATTCTTTTTTTTTTTTTTTTTTTTGAGTTGGAGTCTCACTCTGTTGCCCAGACTGGAGTACAGTGGCTGCTCCCAGCCACCGCAGCCTCGACCTGCTGGGCTCCAGCGATTCTTCCGCCTCAGTCTTCCAAGTAGCCGGAATTACAGGCATGCGCTACCATGCCCGGCTGATTTTTTTGTTTTGATTTATTGTAGAGATGAGGTCTCGCTGCCCAGGCGGGTCTCGAACCCACGGGCTCAGGCAATCCACTCACCTCAGCCTCCCAAAGGCGCGGGATTACAGGCTGAAACACCGAGCCCGGCTTACATATTCTTATAACATTAAGTTTATGATTTATGTGTTAATTAACATTGTGAGTATTTGGACTTAATTTGTACTATAACAAAAATGACTTTTTAAAAAGCCAGAATATGAGTCAGAAATACTACTTGGTACCTAACAAATTGGAGATTTGTTCAATTGTTTCTTAGAATGGAGGAAAACAGAAAATGAGCATTTGATTTCCACTGGACATGGAATAATGCATTAAGTCTGTTTCCTAATCCCACATAGTGACAGGCCAGAATAGCTCTTGGCTCTCTTCTTAGCCTTGGATTTATAATTGTCTTCCTGCCTGAGGACACTGACTTGGAAAAGCAGCATATTTAAAGTTGACGGTTCTGCCAAGTGTCTGTTAAGTGTGCTCCTGTGGAATCCTAAATCCTTTGTATTCAATGGGGACTCCTGGACTGCTTTTTCTTACACCATTCTCTCTACATTTTTGTCTTACTGCACACAGTGTGGATTCATGGACCTCTGGTATATTGTCACTTTTTCTCTGAGGGACAAAAACTATAGACGATGAAATGTTTTCTTATTGAATGTGCTCCTGTTGCTCAACTTTTATTTGGAGTTGAAATACAGAATATAATTATTTATGTCCATAGTTTTTGACTTGGGTTATTTTATCATCTCAACCATTGTATATATAGTTCACGGACCGAGATTCTTGGAAACCCTTGAGTGGTGTCCAGCTGGAGCAGCAATGGCCAAAAATCCAGGTCTTCCCTCTGCCTTCATTATGATTAATTCTATGTCATTCTCAGAAATATATTAATGGATTATATACATTTATTCCTTATTAACTGTTAGGGAAGCCTAATTTTGTTTATCTCCAAAGTTAAGTTTATTTTTTCTCTCATTTTAAGATCTTCAAATAGGTTTTTTTCTTTCTTATTTGGAGCCTCTTTCAGCTAAGATAAATGAGCCAAAAGGGTAGGCACTCACTGATGTGCCTTCTCTTCTTGCTGGCTTGATGAAAACTCTTTTTTTTTTTCTCCTTTGGAACAGACTTTTCAAGATCTAGTCTGGCAGGAAGTCAGTCTCTGCAATGTGTTCTCTGCTGGAAGCATTGATCTTCATTCTTTTCCTCTTTTTAGTTCTTCCTTCTTGGTAGTGGTCTAGGGACTGTAATTCCTGATTGTGGCTGACAAAGCTCCCTATGTAAAACATTCTCTTTCTTCACCTGAGCTCTGCGTCATCAGAGACCTGCAGCTGAGAAGCTATCTCAGGAAAAATCTTTGTAGTTCTCCCCCACTTAGTCACAGCTCACATTATTTATTTGGACTCTATAACCTCTCTGTACTGCTGGAGAGTTTTTACACTTAGAAATGGGAAGTTCTGGCAATAAAATTGCTATGACATGTTGCTTAGTCCACAGATTTTATTAAGTCATCATATCAGATGATTATAGAAACACTAGTTATATTGAACTAAATGTGTTAAAATGAAGTTTTAAGTAGAATAATTAATGTCATTCCGGCAGACATATTTTAAAGTTTGTCCCACAATCTCAGCTCTCAACTTGAGAACAAAATGTGTGCTATGAAGTTTGTTCTGACTTAATTAACCAGGGGATGCCATTACTCTGCTGGTATTTAACGACTGTATGCAACATATCAGCTAAACAGGTGAGTATACATTGATAAATAGAAATACATTCAGCATTGCTTGATTATAAAAAAGAATAGTTTATTTACCACTTTTACAAGACAATAAAATATCTAGTAAGAAAAGGATTTTTGCATAGTGAGAAAGATAATGTTGTCGAAATAATTAGAAAGTGTAAAACTGTCCAAATTTCTAAGCAATACTAAACACTTTTTGACATTATAAATACCTTAATAAAACTTAATTTATTTATATTTGTTAGGGTATGGATGGACAGGGTGGAGAGGCGCAGGGAGGTGTGCAGCACTTCCAAGGCTGGCAAGCCGGAGGTGCACGCTGGCAACCCAGAGATCCGAGTAGATGGAAAGAATTGCAACACACAAAAAGGTTAAGAAAGAAAGGTTTATTTAAAAGTTAATTAGAGAGAGAAAGAGAAGAGAGAAGATTCACCTCCCCAAGGTGGGAGAGGGGGACCAAAGCCAGGAAGCATGACAACAGCCATGGTTCAGAGAGCACATGGCCACACCAGACTTTAGCAAGGCAATGGCCGCTGGTTGCTTGTGGTTGAGTCCTTTTAGCCATTCCCCTTGATGGGGGAGATCATTAGGGTGATTGGGTGGTGGTCTGCCTCCACATCATCACAAAGGGGCAGGCAAGCACAGGTACTGACATCAGGTGATGGACAGCAGGCAGATGGGTGGGTTAGTCAAGTGATTGCTGCCATGGTGGGGCTTATTCATGTCACGTTAGTCATAAGGGTTGACTAGGTTAACCCTGGGGTTGGGTATTTCCTTCAAGAGACTTGTTACATTTCCAATTCACAAATTCCTTGACCAAAGGTGGGGTGGTCTTTGGGCTGTCCTGATCTTGTATCTGAAGATTTGCCTAGCGGTGACGGGATAGGCTGCTGTTTGTCCTGCAGTAGAATGTCTGAATGCTTGCTAATGGGTACACTGAGGCAACGAGACTAAAGAATAAGCTAAGTTTCTCCTAGGTTTGCCTTTCAGCAGCCACCACTAGAAGGAGATCCTTCCACTTCAACCTTCCAAGTAGCTGGAAGTACAGGTGTGCACCATCATGCCTGGCTCATTGTTTGATTTATCGTAGAGATGAGGTCCTGCCAGGTTGCCCAGTTGGTTTTCAACCCATGTGCTCAGGTAGTCCTCTCACCTCAGCCTCCCAAAGTGCTGGAAATATAGGCGAGAGCCACTCTGCCCAACCTGAGTAGGTGGCTCTGAAACCAGAGGTCGAGGAGGTGGCTGGCAAGGGAGGGGCCGTGGGTCCCTCATCTGGCCGCTGAGACTCTCGGTTTCTCCTAGAGCACAGCCTAGGCTCCCTTTCCTCACCAGCCTCCCTGGTAGCAGCCAGGACCCTCATCATCTGGGTCGCCTCCCCTGACCCCTCCTGCAAAGAGGAAGTACTGGTGAGCTTCAGCCCTTCAGGGCCTTATCAGAGTCCATAAAACCCTGCCAATTTGGGAGGCTGAGGTGAGTGGATTGCCTGAGCCTGTGGGTTCGAGACCCGCCTGGGCA
>NW_007016058.1:28337-33579 GCF_000164805.1 Carlito syrichta
GTCCTTTTAACCATTCCCCTTGATGGGGGAAGATCATTAGGGTGATTGGGTGGTGGTCTGTTTCCACGTCATCACAAAGGGGCAGGCAAGAGCAGGTACTGATGTCAGGTGATGGACAGCAGGCAGATGGGTGGGTTAGTCACATGATCGCTGCCATGGTGGGGCTTATCTGTGTCACATAGTTCACAGAGGCTGATTAGGTTAACCCTAGTCGGGGGAGGATTCCTGCAAGAGACTTGTTAGACATTTGCAATTCACAAACTCAGACATTTGCAACTTACAAATTCTTTGACCAAAGGTGGGGTGGTCTTATTACTTTTATGACTTTGGTCAGCCCAAGTGTGATCTTTGATCTCCCATCTTGACAAGGAAGCTGAAAGTTTACTAGAGATTATGATGCTAAACCATGAATGGTTAGGCTGTCCTGGTTTTGCATCTGAAGGAGATTTGGCGAGGGGGATGGGATAGGCTGCTGCTTGTTCTGTAGTAGAATGCCTGAATGCTTGCTAATGGTTATACTGAGGCAAAAAAGACTAAAGAATAAGCTAAGTTTCTTCTAGGTTTCTATAGGTAGCTTTCAATATTATTTACAGGTAATGTTAGTTTTATATTTGAAAACCAAAATCTATGCTGTGTAAAAATATAAGTTTTAGTCTTTATAAATAAAATCCTACTTATTCTGATTTATAACACAAGTGCCTTATATTGTAGTTAGATAATATTCAGCAGTTTATAGACCTTGACAGAAATGCATAGAGGCAATTATTTCTCATGAATTAAAATACTTGGCAATTTTAAAAGCTATTCTATTTTATGTCTTTCATTCCTGCTCACACTTAGAAGTACATGTTGAAATATTTGCTGCAAAGATAATTTTATGGTATTTTTATATTATGTGTCATGTATTCTTCATTAGCCCTCTAAATGTACTGTTCTCTCCTCTTTACCCTTCTCTGTGTCCTTGTGGACATATTTTCCCTTGCCCTCTTATTTTTTCTTGATTTGACCAATGGGAGATATTGGTAGATCAGTGGGCAGAAGAAAGAGGTCAGTGTTATTTCTCTCATTCTCTCCCTTCTGGGTCATAGACTGTCAGTGGCTGCTTTTGTTTAAGGCCACAACCTCTGCAGGTGGCCCTCTCCTATAGCTACAACTTTTCCCTGGGTTGTGGTAAGCCATGCCTTTTCAGACCTAGGGATGGTAATGATCTCCACTGCTCTTTTGTTAAACAGAGTGCTTCTTCATCTCTTGATAGTTTTTCTTTACCTCTGTTACACCCTTACAATAAATGTCAATATTAACTTTCTAGGACTGCCAATAACAAATCCCCACAAACTTGGTAGCTTAAAAAACAAATTCTCCCACAGTTTTAGAAATCAAAATCCAAAATCAAGGTTTCAGCAGGGTTGGTTTCTTGTAGAGAATAGGAGAAAGAATCTATTCCATGTCTCTCTCTTAGCTTCTGGTGGCCATTAGAGGTTTTTGTTCTTTGACTTATGGACACATCACTTGAATCCTTGTCTTTATACTTGGTCTTTCCCTCTGTGTATGTGTTCTCCTTTTCTGTCTTTTATAAGGATACTTGTTCGTTGAATTTAGAATCAACCCTAGCCCTGGGTGACCTCATTTCGAGATCCTTACCTTGATTACATTTGCAAAAATTCTCGTTCCAAATAAGGTAACATTCTGAGGTTTTAGGGTGAAAATATTTGGCGGCAAATGTTCAATCCACTGCAGCCTCTTCATTAAACTCTCCTACTTAATATTGTTGAATTCTTGCCTGATAGAGGTACTCATTTTAAAATACCAAAATCTGAAAAAAAAATGGAAGATTATAATGAGCTACTTGATGAAAGAAGATATTCAAAATTAAGTAATGGCACGCTAGACTTGCTACAGTAGAAACTAGGAATTTATTGAATAAGTGGAACTCTAGAGAAAAGTAGATTTCTATTGTTTTAAAAGAATACTTTTCTTTAGAGTTCCTTTAAGACAATGTATTTCTAATTTCTTCAAAATTCTGTTTTAAACAAATAAGATTTATTTGAAGTTCATTTCCCCAATAGAGAGGGCTTAATTTTTTTTTTTAAACCTCTAATAAAATGGTTTAGTTTTATTTTTTAGTCGATCATATGTGAACTGTTGGGGTACAGATGTAGTCCTCACATTCTTGAGTCAAGGATGATTAAGCATTAGACTCACATCTCCGTGATCGCAGCAGCTCAAAAATGCTAGTTGAATTGCACAGTGTATCATTATAACTCTCTAGTAGATGGAATCAAGGAAAGCCAAGACCTCAATTAGAAAGACACTTTTCCATAGTGGAAGAAAACACCAACAGAATAAAAAGAGACAGTAATAAGAGCAGAGGATAGACATGTAGCTGTGAACAACCTGGGTCATGAGGAAGTAAAACCAAGAGCATTATGTAGAAAATACAGAAGTAAAAAACCTACCTAATATACCCAGAAAAGGAAGCACAAGGAGAGTACCACAAGAGTCTGGACCCAACCAGAATCAAATTGTACACTGTGAGTATAAGAAAATATTTTCCGTTTTTATAAGAAAAACATCACTTTCAAGTAGGTTCATCAAAGGACAGTGAAGAAATAAAGAGACCACTTTCTCTCATCTAAACATTCTAGCATATCAACTGAATGACAAGAACAAGACCCTGTCTTTGCACAGTATGCAGCATATGCATATTCAATAAAATGGTTTATTAAAGCAACATTCTGAAAAATGTGTGAACATGTCTTCGTATACATTATATATTCTTATAGTCACAATGGGTTAAGAATTTTCTTCAGTTTGTATTGATCTTTCCCTCTTTCTACCACATTATATTTAGAGAATCTGTGCCTATTAGCTTTATAGAAAAATGCGTAAGTTTTTACTCCAGAATGTTCAGTCATTGTTGATGAATCTTTTAAAATTATTTTAACTTTGTCAACTAATGAACCTTGCTAGGTTTTGTTAAGGATAATTACTGAATACTTCTTCCCCTTTATATAAGACAATTCTGGCAAACTACAGAGAAGTAAAAGTATTTAAGACACATTTTTTCAGAATGTTGCTTTAATAAACCATGTTATTGAATATGCATATACTGTATAGTGTGCAAAGGCATAGTCTTGTTCTTGTCATTCAGTTGATATGCTAGAATGTTTAAATGAGATAAAGTAATCTCTCAATTTCTTCATTGTTCTTTTATAAACCTATATGAAAGTGATAGATTCATTCAGTTGATACCCTGGAAGGTTTAACTGTTAATCTCTTTATTTCTTTATTGTTCTTTGAGGAACCTATCTGAACGTGATATTTTTTTCTCATAGAAAATGGAAAATGTTTTATTTACATTGAACAATCTAGTAATATTAAAACGTCGTCTTCTATGGGACAAATGAAAAATTGTAAAACTAAAAATCTGTATATATTGTTATTCAGATAAGATAAAATGAAATACCCTTTCATGTGGTAAAGATGTTTTGATAAGTAACAGAGATGAACATGGCATGAAATAAATTACTTAATAAATAGTTCACAGCTGTGATTTGTTTAATACATTATAGTCAACTCATATTGCCTGCTCACATTAATGGCTGAGCATAAACCATCTTTGTCAGTAAAATTTTATTCATATTTAAAAAGAATAATGTTGTTTATGACAGATGTAACTACAACCATCAACTGCATACCACCCTGTTGCTTTGATGTTGTAGAGTGAACATATGTTTTTAAAATCTTAATATGTCATATAATCAGAAGTGTTTTGTGTTAAAATATGGCTTTGTTCATCTGATTACAGCACTGGAAGAGCATTAAAATTTTATGAGTCCTATAAAATTCAATGATTTGATGGAATACTAAACAGAATAATCACTGTGCTTTATGGAACTTTGAGATGAACTAGATTTTCTCCAGGAGCTATTAGGTGGAGTGACCCTTTCAAATCATTAGCCACCATGTTGCATACATGAGCAAGGATGGTGCCTTGGTCTGGAGTTCTGTAAAATTACAAGTATCTCTCAACGTATTTATCATAAAACAGTGACTCAGACTTTAGTGAGATAGTGTCTTAAGAATGTGATAGCAGGCATTTCCAATCCCCTGTAATGTTTTTCTCCAGAGAGTCAATAAACTTTTCCTGTTAATGACCAGATAGTAAATATTTTTGGTTTTGCAGGCCATAAAGCTTCTGTCTCAACTATTTAATTCTGCTCTTCTATTGTGAAAGCAGCATAGTTAATATGTAAACAAATGAATGTGGCTGTGTTTCAGTAAAACTTCATTTACAAAAACAAGTGGCAAACTTGATTTGGCCAGCAGTATGTAGTTTACTGACCCCTGCTTCTAAACCTTTTCTGGTTAACCAAAACTTTTATTTATTTATTTATTTTGATGACAGCAATCCGGATGATAAATCAAGACATTAAGCTCTCCCAGTTCTCTTCACTTTTTTTAGTCAATGCCCCAAACCACCAGAACAGGAGAATGAATTCTACCCAGCCTGGGATTTCCAACTATGTGTTACTGCCCACATGAGAATGCGGTTTATTTATTCTAAGTGATAAGGTCAGTGAATGAAATAACAGGTCTATATCATTTCAAAAATTTACAATATGAGGCAAGTTCAATTATATGCAATGCCTCCAAACTGTCTATATCTCCTAAACCTCTCTGATCTTTTTCATCTTTTAAGTCTTTCCAGATTTCTTTCTACACATTCTCTGATGATTTCTTTCATTTGCGTGGTGATTTTCTAATTATAATAACATGGATAAGGGGGCTCTGTTACCTGATTGGCAACCTGAGAGTTCATGTTTATTTTGATTTTATTGGAGAACTTTACCCCACTGAATTCAGCTCTTACCTTAACTTATCTACAAATGAATATAGCTGGATCTTTCTCCTCATCTTATTTATGTTGGCAGTCACTTAGGCTCTTTTTTTCCCCTCTTATTTTACTGGAGGGCATTTTAAATACCCTTTTCTCTTTGCCTTTAATTTGTGTGTATTCTCCTTATTTAATACATTTCTTTCTTCATCCTCTCACCCATTTCTGATCTTGCAACGTGCAGTCACCTTCCCAAGCTGTGGTGTCAGTGAGATGCTGGCTTCCAGGGAGACATTCTTCAGGTGACATCAAAAGACTCCATCAATATCTAAAGCATGAAAAGAGTCAGGGAGGCCTGGTCTGGAGCTTGCTAGCTTGGTCTTTGTAAACTTTGTTTTCCTGAGT
>NW_007016058.1:33599-42901 GCF_000164805.1 Carlito syrichta
TCTTCAGATGCTTTTTAACCCTTTTTTGCAGGTACTGATTTCCTTTTATATAGTTGCCACTGGAATCAATGGTATTTAAGTAGATAGTACAGACTATGTAAGTATATAAAAAATTAAAAAATCAAAAAAATTTTCGGATTATTTATTCATTCAACAAATATTTATGGATAGGTTGGACATTATCATGGAATTTATTATACAAACCACAACTCTGATTCTTTTTCCTGAAAATAAATAAAATGGAAAATAAGAGGAGGCCAAAAATGGTCATTGTATTTAAAGAGTGCTTCTTATGTCTGTTCAAGACCGTAGAGAAAGAGCTGTAACCAAAGTTGTCAACCTCCCTGCCCTCAAAGAACTTTCATTTGGAGTAGGGAGAGACAGATAAGAAATAAAATAGCCATTCAAAATAGATTTTTCTACTTATGTATAATTATAATGACATATAGAACATATTACACTATAAAAAAACTAAATTTATAATTTTTTTCCTTCTTTTATATGCTAGTATGATAGTGTCTATTACTACTGATAGGTAAGGAAAGCTAAAATTGCACCTTTCAGGTTTGAGTCCTACTTCTCTCAGAATACTAATAGGAAGATTAAATGAGCTAACACATGGAAAGGATTTACAAGAGTAGGCCTGGCATATCGTAAGAGCTCAACAGAAATATGTTACTTTTATTATTACTTGACAAGGGGACTACATTGATGAATCTTCCGAGAATCTGAAAATAAGATTGTCTTCACTATTCAACTGCAAAATCAATACATCAGAGTAGAGATATACAAATAGTCTTTAAAAAAAAAAAAGGACAGTTTCCCAGGACAAAAGAACTGTATTATAACTTTCTGAATTAAAAAAGCTAAAAAAATTACTATGTCAATCAAAGTAGGATTTGTTAGCAATGGAGGTGTAGAGAAAGGAAAGCCAGAGGGCAAATGTTGGTATTGCTTATACAAACACTCCCCAGCATGGAGGGAGTCTTAGCTTGGTAACTTCTCTCTGTGTTCCCTTTTTGGTAGGGCTCCCAGGAAAAGGCTCCCGAAGATGTGTGCCAAAAGAGAAAGTCCTTTCTTTCTTCCTTCTTCCCTTCCTCCCTTCCTCTTCCTTCTTCCCTTCCTCTTCCTTTCCCCCTTCCTCTTCCTTCCTTCCTCTCTCCCTTCCTTCCTTCTTGGTCACCAGATAGTCTTCTAAAGCTGCTCAGGCTTGTGGTGAGAGTTTGATTAACCACATTTTTCAAGAGCAGTTGCTATGCTTAAATCTAAATTGAATTTGAATTTGCCTGTGTTCTTTGTCTCTCCTTCCCTCCTTTATTTTTCCTTTTCCTTCCTTCCTTCCTCTCCCCCTCCCTCTTTTCTTCCTTCCTTCCTTCCTTCCTTCCTTCCTTCCTTCCTTCCTTCCTTCCTTCCTTCCTTCCTTCCTTCCTTCTTTCTTTCTTTCTTTCTTTCTTTCTTTCTTTCTTTCTTTCTTTCTTTCTTTCTTTCTTTTATTTTAGTGTTGTGGGGGTGCCTGTGAGGGTTGTGGAGTACATGGGCTACATAAGTAAATTGCAGACAGATAAGGCTTGGGCTTCTAGCAAGCCCTTCCTTCCCCTGGCAGTGGACATGGTACCCAATAATGGTTGTTTGCCTCTAATCTCCTTTCCCTTCTTCCCTCCTTTAGCAGTGCCCCGTGTTTGTTGTTCTCACCTTTGTGCTTGCATACCCCAGGTTTAGGGCCTGCTTATGAGTGAGAACATGTGGTATTCAGTTTTTTTTGTTCCTATGATAGTTCACATAGAATGATCTCCAGCTGCATTCATGTTGCTGAAAAGGATGCAACTCTATTCTCCTTTAAGACTGCATAGTATTCCATTAAGTATATGCCACATTTTCTTTATCCAGTTCACCTTAGATGGGCATCGGGGTTGTTTCCATGTTTCTGCTATTGTGAATAGTGCTTCAATGAACATACGTGTGCAGGTGTCTTTTTGGTAGAGCAATTTATGTTTCTTTGGGTATATTCCCAGAAGTGGAATCACTGTATTGTATGGCTACTCAATTTTTTGTGCTTTGAGAAAACACCATACTGTTTTCCATAAACATTAAACTAGCTTACATTCCCACCAGCATTGTAAAGTGTTCCCTTTTCTTCGTAGTCTTGCCAACACCTGTTTTTTTTTTTTTTTTTTTCACTTTTTAGTGATAGCCATCCAGATTGGTGTGAGGTGTTATTGTAGTTTTGCTTTACATTTCTCTGATGAATAGTGAAGCTGAGCATGTTTTTATATGTTTGTTGGCTGCTTGGGTGTCTCGCTTTGAGAAATGTCTGCATGTGTCCTTTGTCCAATTTTCAGTGGGATTATTCATTTTTTTCCTGTCAATTCATTTGAGTTCTTGTTGATCTTGAATGTTAGGCCTTTGTTAGATGCATAGCTTGGAAGTATTTTTCCCCATTATGCGTGTTGGAGTTTGACTATAATCTTTAAAGGAATTGCTGTCTTATTTTGGGAGGTAGTACAGAGTTTGTGTTAGTAACCGACTTGAATATATGGTTTCAACCATATGATATTGCCTTTTTTTAGATCAAAATAATCCAATATTGGCATCATTACATGGTTTAATGAAAACATGGGCGGCCAAAATTAAGCACCCAGTTGTGCTCAATATGTTTCAGTTGCCTGCCTCTCCTTGACTGGCCACAGATAGAGAGAAGACTTTAGCCAGCCAGCCAAGTGTGAAGGTTTTTGGCTGTCTCTTCAGGATAACCTGGGGCCAGGGGACAAATGCTGCATTGTGCTTCTTGGCAGGTGGTTGAGAGTGGTTGATGCAAGTGCTACTACTGCTCTTACCAAAAGGTCTCAACTTCCACAAGGACTGATGACCCAATGGGGATAAATCTGCCCTCCAAGCTCACCTGTCTGTATGTGCTGACCCATTTTCTAGAAATGACAGACTGTAACTCTTATCTTTTTTCGTCAGCTAGGCATCCTTTTTTTTTCTACTGGGTCTCAGAGGGTTGCATTCCACATTCTATAAGCCTGTGTCTTGTATGAAGACTTCTTGTCTAGTGGGCTGTAACACCCTCTAGCTTTCTTTCTTAGTCACATTATTACACAGCCTTTTACCAAAGCCAATTTTGGTGTGGGGATAAAAGAAGGGAGCTGTAGTTGAATATTCTGGTCCTATTGAGAAGATTATCCCTGTGGTTAGATGTTTGCATCAGGCTATCGTCCCCAATGCTGTTCATTTTATTCATCTAATTCCCTCTTCAGATTCCAGGTTCATGCTGCAACTTCTGCTTATCATACACCTTCTCATGCAGACATGCTTAAGTAAGAGGATACCCTGTCCCAGGGACTTGCAAGTATTCTGGTTTCTGCGTCATTTATTTCTTGTGGTAAGTTAATAAATTATAATTTGAATTTATATTAAAGTCTTATGAATTCAGTTTATGTAAATTTTTCTTGTCAAAGATGCTTCTGTTTATGGCATACTACCACAATCTGATTTCTGATCCTCCAGGAAAAGGGGCCCAGAATAATAACTAAGTAAGGAACGAAGTCCTGTGAAGTTTTTCACAAAATAGCCAGGTTTGCTTTTTTTTAGTTAGACAACAAATACCTTGTACAAGGGGGAGCAAACAAGCAAGCAAACAAACAAAACACCAAAATTATCTTTTGGAGGGCAGGTCCCTTGTAGTACAGGCTTCCCCCTGTTAGGTGAGTGATCTAGGAACTCATTGGTAACAGTATCCAGCTAGTGTTGGGAGAGGCACATCTGCCAACACTGTGCTGAGTGTTCAGCAGTTTTTGATCATACTCAGCATGACACCTGTACCCCAACCTCCCTATTCACCAGATCTTGTCCTGAGTAGCTTGTTTTTGTTACCCCGATAATAAACGTTCTCAAAGGAAAATGTTTTGCCGATGTGGAAGAGGTGAAAAAAACCAAAACAAAACAGCAAGAGCATTAAAAGACATCAAAATTGATGAATTCAATAACTGTTTTGAGCAATGGAAAAAGCATCTCTATAGGTGTATTGCATCACATGGAGAGTATTCTGAAGGTGACTGAAGTTTAAGCATGTACAAAAAAAATACAATTTTTTATAAATAAATTCCGGGTTCTTGTGGGTCCTCACTCATATCACAATGCGACTAAGAATTAGTAAAAGCTTCCTTTTGCTTTGTTCTAAGTTTGTATGTGTATTGCTTCCCCCTCCAAAAAAGCCTACTGGAAACCTTTTGAAGGATTTCCTGCTTAATTGTAGGAAATTTCTAATCTAAAAATTTTTAGAATCTTATTTTTGAAAAAAAAATAATACTATGTGGCTGTACAACATACCAATTGCATAGATACACCAAAATTAATAGAATAATACCACTGTTGCTGAATAGTCTTTATATAATATTTCTATTATAAATATCTCTATGATGAACCATCTTCTTAATACATGCTTGTGCATCTCTATCATTTTTCTTTCAGTATAAATGCCAAAAGTAAGATTCATGAGTGAATATGTACAATAAGGTTTAGATTTTTCATATATCCTTCCATCTTTTTTCAAATAAAAAGTTAACTCACACTGCCACCAACTTTGGAAGAGACTTTATTTTGCTGCACAGTCACCAACATTGGTTTTATTCATATTTTTGAATCTTGGTGGTTTTTATAGTGAAACACAGTACTGAATTCTTAGAAGTAACTTTTTGCTGATTGCTACTTAGACTAGTTTTTCAAATGCCCTTTGAAATCTTCATTTAAAAAATATTCTTTGCCTTATTTTATATTTGCCTATTTATCTTTTGAAATCACAAACTTTAAAAAAGTAATGATAATACTTTATTCTATGTTGATTATAATTTCTCACTTTTTTCTGAGGTATAATTTTTGTATAGTCATATATACTAATATTTAATTTTCTAATTAATTTGTGACTTACAAAATTTCTCTCCACCCTAAGATAGTTTTTTTTATTGTCTTCTATTAAACTCACAAAGTTATTTTTACTTTATACTTTATTTACTTTATACTTTAATTAGTTTATATGAAGTAGGAATCTAATGCCCTCTCCTCATCTTCCATCCTTCCGCTTTCCAAGGCCATTACTATCTCAGTAGCATCTATTAAATGTTGAGCATTTCTTTTTCAATGAATTTCTTATGTTATTTTTATTATACCCTGAACTCTATTACACAAGAACTATTTCTGCCATCTAGTCTATTCTTTTGATGAGTCTCCTTGTTTTAACAACAATCTGTTTTATTCTTCTCCTGCCTTCCTCTCTTATTTATTCTTTTAAAACAGTCATCTGGACTTTAATTAAAGGAGGGTCTATAAGAGAGTATATAAGAGAAAAGATACTACCTTAAATAATTCTTAAAAAGGAAAACTTTTAAGCTCTTTGGAATATCCTAAACTACCCAACTTCATTTTTTTTTTTTTTTTTGTCTCGCTGTTTAATCTTAATATGTTAATTCGTTCCTTCCCTTGTCTTACAAAGTGTTAATGAGACCTTTGACTGGGCATATCTTGTGGGTAGAACTCAGGGTTGGCTTCAACCAGACTTGAGTGTGAACATGGTCACTGACATGTAGTAACTTGGTCTTTAACTATTTAGTGTCTCTGAGCCTCAGTTTCTGTACTCATAATAGTGTGTCCTGAATGATGTAATATGTTCTGTATTGCTCTCTTAGTTTTGTAGCATTGACAAATATATCAACGTAACTCTCCTGGAACTCAAGGTGTTTAGAAAATGGAGATAGCTATTATCAATATATGCATCACATTTATTATGCATCACATTTATTCTAGTTTTACCTTGATAGACTAGTGTTTCAGGGGTTTTGGGTTTTTGTTGTTGCTGTTGTTGTTTTCCCAAAGGAAAGGAAGAATGGAGGCACAAATCTTCAAAATCTTCGAATTTTATGTATTGTAGCAATGAATAAATGATGTACATTTGAAAAAGCAGACCCCAAAACATATACTCTATAGTTTGAAGCCCCAACATTGAAGGCCCAGATCCTCAGGAGGGACAGGGAAGGTTTTAACATAACCCACAGCACAGCACTTTTCTACCATCTGAGACACCTGTACACTGGGGAAAGAAGAGAGAGTGGTGATCCTGGTGGTCTGATGCTCCAAGATGCTGGTCATTTGGTTATTACTTTCTTCTTGGATGTTGTTGTCCCCTTAGTCTGTAGGTCTTCAGTGACTCTGTGGCTAGAAGACCAAGTCTATTTCTACCAGAGCTTTTATTGTAGGAGCTGGAGCTTTTATTTTGGTAACTGATGACTTTTCACATAGCACTGAAAGCTATATCTTAGGTTTCAGATGGAGCTACTCAATTTTCTATATAGGCATACCTTGTTTTGCTGAGCTTCACTTTATTGCACTTCACAGATGTTGTGCTTTTGACACATTGAAGGTTTGTATCAGCCCCATGTCCAGCAAGTCTATTAGTGACATTTTTCCAAAAGCATGGGCTCACTCAGTGTCTCTGTGTCATGTTTTGATAATTCTTGCAATATTTCAGACACCTGTTATGGTGATCTGTGATCAGTGATCTTTGATGTTACTATTGTAATTGTCTTGAGGCACCACAAGCTGCACTCATGTAAGATGGCGAACTTAATCAATAAATATTGCATAAGTTCTGACTGCTACACCAACTGGCTATCCTCCCATCTTTCTCCTTCTCCAACCTCCCTATTTCCTGAGACACAGCAATATTAAAATTAGGCCAGTTTATAAACCTACGATGTTCTCAAAGTGTTCTAGTGAAAGGAAGAGTTGCATGTCTTTCATTTGAAATCAAAAGCTAGATAAAATTAAACTTAGTGAGAAAAGCATGTCAAAAGTTGAGATAGCCTAGAATCTAGGTCTCTTGTGCCAAACAGTTAGCCAATTGTGAGTACAAAGGAAAAGTTCTTGAAGGAGATTAAAAGTACTAGTCTAGTGAACACACAAATGATAATAAAATAAAACAGCCTTATTGCTGACATGGAGAAAGTTTTAGCAATCTGGAAAGTAAGTCAAGCCAGCAACAATATTCCCTTAAGCCAAAATCTAATCCAGAGCAAGGCCCTAACTCTCTTCAATTCTGTAAAGACTAAGAGAGGTAAGGAAACTGCAGAAGAAAAGTTTGAGCCTGGCATAGGTTGGTTCATGAGGCTTAAGGAAAGAAGCCATCTCCATAACATGAAAGTGCAAGGTAAAGTAGCATGGGCTGATATAGATGCTGCAACAAGTTATCCAAAAGATTTAGCTAAGATCATCGATAAAGGTGGCTACATTAAACAACAGATTTTCAATGTTGACAAAACAATGTTGTGTTGGAAGAAGATGCCATCTAGGACTTTCATATTTAGAGAGAAGTCATTACTTAGCTTCAAGGGACAGGCTGACTCTTTTGTTAGGGGCTAATACAGTTGATGACTTTATTGAGGCCAATACTCATTGACTACTCCAAAAAGTATGCTTATGCTTAAGAAATATGCTACATCTGCTCTGCTTGTAGAGCACATGGTAGCACATAATTTTATAGCATGGTTTACTGAATATTTTAAGCCCACAGTTGAGACCGGCTCAGAAAGAAGATTCTTCTCAGAATATTTTGCTCAATGACAATGCACTTAGTCACCTAAAAGCTCTGATGAAGACGTACCAGGACATTCATGTTGTTTTCACGCCTGCTAACACAACATCCATTATAGCCCATGGCTCAAAGAGTAATTTTGACTTTCAAGTCTTATTATTTAAGAAATACATTTTATAAGACTATAGCTGCTATAGATAGTGATTCCTTTGATGCATCTGGGCAAAGTAAACTGAAAACCTTCTGGAAAGGATTCATTATCTAGATACCATTAAGTACAGTAGTGATTTATTGGAAGAGGTCAAAATATGAATAGGAGTTTGGATGAAGTTGATTCTAAACTTCATAAATGACTTTGATGAGTTTCAAGACTTCAGTGGGGGAAGTAATCACAAATGTAGTAGAAATAGTAAAAGAATTTAGAATTAGAAGTGGAGTCTTGAAGATGGGACTGAATTGCTATAATGTCATGATAAAATTTGAATGGATGAGGAGTTGCTTTTACTGGATAAGCAAAGAAAGTGATTTCTTGAGACAGAATCTACTGCTGGTGAAGATGCTGTGGAAATTGTTGAAATGATTTAGAACATTACATAACTTTGTTGAAAAAGCAACAGCAAGGTTTCAGAAGACTGACTATTTTTGAAAGAAGTTCTAATGTGGGTAAAATGCTATCAAACAGTATCTTATGCTACAGTGAAATCTTTCCTGAAAGGAACAGTCAACTAATACAGCAAACTTATTGTCTGATTTTTAAAGATTGTCTCCCTAGCCTTCAGCAACTACCAAACTGATCAGTCAGCAGCCATAAACATCAAGGTAAGACTTTCTACCAGCAAAAAAGATTACAAGATAACAACTTGCTGGTATTTTTTTAGCAGTAAGATATTTTAAATTAAGGTGTGTTTCAATTTGCATTTCTTTGATGATTAGTGAGGGTGAGCAATTTTTAATGTATCTTTTGATTGCTCATATGTCTTCTTTAGAGACGTGTCTGTCTATTCATATCCTTTGCCCACTGTTTAATAGGGCATGTTTGAGTTCCTTATAGATCCTGGATGTTAGGCCTTTGTCAGATATACAGTACAGTTGGTAAATATCTTTTTCCCTATCTGTAGGCTATCTCCCTACTCTCTTAATGGCTTGTTTGGCTTTGCAGAAGCTTTTCAGTTTGATGAGGTCCCACTTGTCTGTCTTATCTTTTATGGCATGTGCACTTGAGGTTTTGATCAGGAATTGGTTGCCAGCTCCAATTTTCACAAGGGTGTGTCCTGCATTTTCTAAGGTTCTTATAGTTTGAGGTTTTATGTTTAGGTCTTTGATCCATTTAGAGCTGAATTTTGTTTATGGTGATAGATAGGGGTTTTGTTTTAATCTTCTGCATGTGGTCAGTCAGTTTTCCCAGCACCATTTACTGAATAGGTTCTCCTCTCCCCCAGTGGTTGATGGTGGAGGCTTTGTCGAAGATGAGTTGGTTGAGAAATTGAGGTTTTGCTTCCAGAATCTCAATCCTGTTCCATTGGTCTCTATGTCTGTTCTTGCAACAATACCAGACTGCTTTGATTATTGTAACCTTATAATAAGATTTAAAGTCAGGAAGTGTGAAACCTCCCACTTTGTTTCTTTTGCTGAGGATTGTTTTGGTTATTTTCCATATGAATTTCCATATTGTTGTTTCTGAGTCTGAGGAGAAAGATGCTGGTAATTTTTTTTTTTTTTT
>NW_007016058.1:42966-46555 GCF_000164805.1 Carlito syrichta
CCCCGGCGATCCTTCCACCTCAGCCTTCCAAGTAGCCAGAATTACAGGCATGCACTACCATGCCAGGCTGATTTTTTTATTTATTGTAGAGATGCGGTCTTGCTGCCCAGGCGGGTCTCGAACCCGCGGGCTCAGGCAAGCCACTCACCTCAGTCTCCCAAAGGCGCGGGATTACAGGCTGAGCCCTTGAGCCCGGCTAGATGCTGGTAATTTAATGACTATTGTGTTAAATCTGTAGATTGCCTTTGGTGGGATGGACATCTTAGCAATGTTGATTCTTCCAATCCATTACATTCATTTTCTTCTTTTTGACTATATCCTTTGAACTAGACTGTGCTTTGGTTGATCTGTCAAGTCATTGCTTTCTATTACAATTCTTGCAACAAACTCAAACATGCAAAAAAGAAAAAAAAAGCTCTATTAAAAAGTGGGCAAAAGATATGAATAGACACTTCTCAAAGCAAGACATACCAACAGACAACATATACATGAAAAAATGCTCAACCTCACTAATTCTCAAAGATATGCAGGTTTTAAAACTACACTCAGATATCAACTAACTCCAGTCAGGATGGCCATCATCAATAACTCAACAAACAACAAATGCTGGAGAGGATGTGGGGAAAAGGGGACACTTCTACACTGTTGGTGGGAGTGTAAATTAGTATAACCTCTGTGGAAAACAGTGTAGCAATTCCTAAAAGATTTAAAAATCGACCTCCCATACAACCCAGCAATTCCTCTTCTGGGAATGTGCCTGGAGGAACTCAAATCATTCTACAAAAATGACACTTATGCACGCATGTTTATTGCAGCACTATTCACAATAGCAAAAACATGGAACCAACTGTGCTCCCCATTGAAAGAGGGCTGGATTAAAAAAATGTGGTACATTTACAGGATGGAATATTATCCAACCATAAAGAAGGACAGAATTATGAACATTGCAGCATGTTGGAAGGATTTAGAGTCTGTAATCCTCAGTTATCTATCACAGAAACAAAGAACTGATATGTTCTCACTGATAAGCGGTCCCTGAACAATTACCATAATACTATAAGAAAGTGAATGGGAGCAGTGAGAAACTGCCAGGGAAGGGAGCTCAGGGGAGGGGGCGTACTTCATCAGTAAGGGTACCTGATTTCAAACCAGGTGACCTGGGGACCAAAGTGAGGCCCAAATTTTACCTGTACAATGACCGTTTGTATACCTAACTCTGAATTTTCCCCCACATCTTTAAAATTAGAATTAAAAAATGTTAATTAAGGTATGTACTTTTTTTATACATAATTCTTTTGTACACAATACTCTACAGTATAGTTTAAATATAACTTTTATATGCACTGGGAAGCTAAAAAATTCATGTGACTCACTTTACTGTGACATTAACTATATTGGGATTGCTTTTGGAGCTAAATCTGAGGGTGTCTAAGGTATGCCTGTATATTAAATGTAGCTTCTGACAACCAATTCAATCATTTATATGCTTACATCCTTTTTCAGGTGTGCATTTCAAGCAGCAAACCAATGGTGGTGTTTAGTGCATCATCCTGGAGCAAATATTCTCCTAAAATCAATTAAGCTCAGTATCCTTGAAAAGCATATTTTTGCCAATACATAATTTAAAGCATCACTCCAAGATAATTTGTTTACACTTGTTGGGCCTACTAAAATGACCTCCTGAAGCTAATCACCCAGAAAACATTAAAAAATTTCTTGCTAGCTAAATCAGTCCTTTAAAAGGTATTTTCTAGTATGAACCTCAGACTCCCTCTTGTCTCTAGTTCTTGTACTTCTGGCCTGAAGCATGCCTCTCTAAATGTCAGAACTCTCCATCCCAACCTGTGCTGTTTTGTTCTGCATCCTGGCTCTTCCTTTTGGGATAGCATCAGGGATGAGATTTTCATTTGTCTCTATTGGCTCCCCTGACTGAGAACTAAGAGCTTCCATAGATGCCATTGCTTATTGTACATTTGCTTATTTTTTCCATTTGGCCTTTTATTTATTTGTTGCATAATTATTCATGTATTTATTCAAATTTTTTTCTTCTTTAAACTGACAAATAATAATTGCTCATGTTCATGAGGTGTATAGGAATGCTTTGATACATATAATTTACAGTGATCAGATCAGGATAATTAGCATATCCATCACCTCAAATATTTATCATTTCTTTGGTTGGCGATGTCCAGTAATCCAATATCTTCCTTCTAGCTATTTGAAACAGAATAACTTCTAGTTCTATACCACTGTAGGATGACTCTGGTTAACATGCATTTATCTTGTGTCTGTGTTGTGTAACTCTCTTTGAACTCCAGGTAACTTGATCTGCATTTTAAAAAACTGACCTGTAGTTCTCATCTTGTTACCCACACCTGCCTTTATCATTACACTTCTTGGCAGACTATTCAACATTTTTTGTTTCCATTTGCTCACCACCTTCTCAGTCCACTTTAATTTGAGGCTTCATTCTGCTTCCTTTTTGAGATAGCTGTTCCTAGGGGTACTGATGACTTTTTAATCAAACTGTCTGTTTTAAGTATTTACTTTTCTCTCTGTGAAACCAGCTGGACACTCATAACACTTTTTTTTTCTCATCATGCTACCTATTGGAATCTAATTTTAACTGATGTAAATTATTATTTTTTAAACGTGTATTCCATACTTTTGAAAATACCGTGTCTTATAAAATAAAATACATGTACATTCAAGATCTACATGTTGCTCTTTTCTATTTATCTCTGTTACTTTTTCTATTTCATTTCTCACAGAAGCTTTTCTAAATCTGTATCTATCACCTTTTGAAGTTTTCTAATTCCATACTGGGTTTTTTTTCTCTGCCATAGCCACCTTTTTCACTGAGCAAATATCAGCCATGAGCCCTTTATCTTGTTTTATTTCCATCTCTAAATGCACTTACAGGGTTCAACATCCCTGCTTCTCTCCTGTGGGAGATTTCTCTCTCCTTTCCGAGCTTTATTCCAGTAAATATTTCCTCTTTCTTATAGCTTTAGGGATTTGTTTGTTTGTTTTTATTAATTAATTTCATCTTTACTCAGTTTAAAAGTGAGGCTGAAGTATCTTCTTCCTAATACATAATTTTATTTCCCCCAAAATATAATTTTATTTGATCTTAAACTTACCCATGCTTACCTTTGTCATTACACTTCTTGACAGACTATTCAATATTTTTTGTTTCCATTTGCTCAGCACCTTCTCAAACCTCAACCCACTTTAATTTGAGGCTTGATTCTGCTTCTTTTCTGAGAGAGCTGTTCCTAGGGGTACTGATGACTTTTCAATCAAACTACCTGTTTTATTCACTTTCCTCTCTGTGAAACCAACTAGACACTCATAATACTTTTTTTTCTCCCCAAAATTCCACACCACCACTCTTTTTTTTTTTTTTTTGAGTTGGAGTCTTACTTTGTCGACCAGTCTGGAGTGCAGTGGCCACTCCCAGCCACCGCAGCCTCGACCTGCTGGGCTCCAGCGATCCTTCCACCTCAGCCTTCCAAGTAGCCAGAATTACAGCGCGCACTACCAGGCCCGGCTGATTTTTTGATTTATTGAAGAGATGAGGTCTCGC
>NW_007016058.1:46575-71900 GCF_000164805.1 Carlito syrichta
AGGCAATCCACTCACCTCAGCCTCCCAAAGGCACGGGATTACAGGTTGAGCTACCGAACCCGGCTTCTTTCTACCTTTCTAAATGTTCCTTTTCAGGCACTTTTATAGTCTCTTCTATCTGGTATCACTTCATGAATCTCTGGATTCCAAAATTGCTTCTCTTGTTCTCTTTTGTTCCTTTCTCTTTCTCTATATACACACACCCAGACAATCTTATATCCTTCCATGGCTTCACATACCATCTGTTTGTTGTATACTATATGCATTTTACTAAGGGGGAAATACAAAATATACGTACAAATCAGTCAGTTATAATGCCAGATGGTAGTCATATATATATGTATATATATATATATTTTTTTTTCCCCCCTTAAAATTTGACCTGATCTCAGTCACTTCAATCTTCTTAACAATTTACATGGGTTGTGATTTGGATAAATTGAATACGTCAATTAGAATAAAAAGTTCAATAAAATAGATTTCTTATTTCATGAAAACAGAAATTCTTGTACTCCGCTGATTCCCTGAATGGCTCAGAATTAGGGCTTTATACATCCTAGGCACTCAGCAACTTTATGATACTTGTAAATAATCACCATGACAGTGTGTTGTTATGCTTCCCTGAGAAAGTTTCTCATAAAATAAAGTATAAGGGATAAAAATAGATGTTACTCTTACCAAATACAATTTCTCAAAGATTATTTTTTGCGAATCAAAGCTAAAGAAATAACTTTCAATTACACAAAATATGTTTGTATTCAAATAGGACCTGTTCCTGGAACGTTTAATAGAAAAATAATATCATTTAACCTACTAGGGCCCAGGACCATTACAGATCCTGTGCCTTGCTGGCAATTCTCATTAAGTGATAGGTGAAAGTGATTTTACATAATCATGTTAATCAAAAGATGGAGATGTAAAAATGTATGAGATCTATTTTTTTGAGTTGGAGTCTCACTTTGTCACCCAGACTGGAGTGCAGTGACCGCTCCCAGACACTGCAACCTCGACCTGCTGGGCTTCAGTGATCCTTCCGCCTCAGCCTTCCAAGTAGCTGGAACTACAGGCACGCACTACCACACCTGGCTAATTTTTGTTTTATTGTAGAAATGAGGTCTCGGCAAGTTGCCCAGGTAGGTCTCGAACTCGCGGGCTCAGGCAATCCACTTACCTCAGCTTCCCAAAGTGCAGGATTACAGGCTGAGCCACAAGCCAGGCTGAGATCTTTGAATGTTCAAATAATTTCAGAAATACTCTCGTCCTATCTCTTCATTTTATATGAGAGAAAATTGAAGCCAGAGGAGTTAAATGAGTTCTTCAATGTAACCTAGCTAATTAGTGGCAAAGCAGGGCAAATCTAAGTTTCAAGTCTCAGGGTTTAACATTCTTTACATTATATAACAGTACTTACAAATATCCAAAGTTGTCAATTCTGGCAAAATAAAATCAGACTTGTTTTAGCATCATCCTGTATTTAAATAAATAGATCTTTCTCTTACATCTGAATCTATTTCTTTTCCTTAGACTTATGAAGTGCTGTACAGGTGAAGAAAAGTGAGCAATTGCTTTGCTCAGCATGGGAGGTAAAAAGTTTCCACGTGATAATAATGTTGGTGATTGTTGCTTTTTAAAATGATATATTTTGTTCTCCAAATGAACTAGGTAACTAGTTTACATATACACTTAATTTACCCCTTATTTGGCTAATAAATATTTATTTGAAATATACTTTATTCAGTCATAATGCTGGAAACCTAGAATAGAAAGATGAATTGCATTCTCTACTTATGAAGGTGATATGAGCATCCATTGGGAATTAATTGATGTAATGCATGCAAGTGCTCTGTTAATTGTAAGTTATAGTATGTATAGTTAAAATAATTGTAATTTAAACCTTAAATATGTGTATATATACTGTATTACATTGTGCACATACAAATAGAGTAGAAGTGGAAGAGGGGAGACAGAAAAGTTGTCAGTGTGGCAGTAACTTCTAGATTGAGTCTTGAACAATCAAAAGATGCTTGGAGATGATGGCAGAAGGATAGTGGAATGGGCAAAAGGGATAAAGGGATCCTAGGTAGAAGTAGCAGAGGAAGAAAATGTTAATACATGGTAATGTGAATTTAAAGCAGCTCCGTATGGTTAGAATTTAAAAGGTAGTTGGGGGAATGGCAAGAAGCAAGGCTGGATAGAGAGGAGCCAGATTTTGGATAGTCTTAAAGTTTGGTCTTCATTTCATCTTGACTTTTGGGCTCATAATCGTCATCATTTGGAAACATCACTGAGCATACTTCGTATATGTATGCCTTTATAGTATTGTCTATGATTATGGAATAAATAATCCTAGACTTAACATAAGACCTGAGTTCAAGTTCTTATCCTTTTATTTCCTAGTCTTAAAATTTTGGTTATTTATGTAACATTTAGGGACCATTTGCAAAATGGAAATAATTTAAAAAGAGTCAAATAATGTAGAGATGTAAAAATATTTACAGTGATAGAACATTGCTATTATTATTTCAGGAGTGGAAAGTTTCTGGTACCCGGGAAAGAGAAAACGTATTGATGAAGATATTGTGCTTTAAGTTTGCTTCTAGTTGGTCCACTGGGAGAACAGAGAGGAGTGTAGCATACATTGTTTTAGACAGGTTCAGTCAGGAAAACAGAAGCCACTCTACATATTCTGGTTGGGTCTATGGCTTACTGGACTATTGGAAGAGGTAATGGAGTAAAGATCAGGAAAGCTGCTACTACAAGTTATGGAACTTTCCTTTAAGGTTCAGAGAAATAAACTATTAAAATTCAGCCAGAAGCATCTAAGTGAATAGTTTACAAAAGCTACCCTGAAACTCGCATAGCATAGCCTACATTCTTTAATACAAATTTTTTAAAAGTTCAAAATGTGTGAAAGTTTCCACAAATGGTGAATCATTAAGTTCTGTAATCACAGGATAAAGAAAGCAAGTAACACTAATACAAGTGGTATAGGAAAATATCTCAAATGCTTTATGAATTTTGGGAAGTAGAAACTTCAAATAACCTAAATATCATCTCAAATATAATGAATTCAATTTCATGCAAGACACTGCAAAATTGAAGATTAAGTATAGATAGAACATTGTAATGACTCTAATTAAATAGAATATTTTGCAACTGTGATTGCTCATTGTATTGACAATTGATAAACAATTTTAGTTATGATTTTTAAAAAGGAAGAGTATTGAGTTTGAACTAAGTTTTATGGGCAGATTATGAAAAGAATGATTTTAAGTCCAAATAAATGGAAGCCAATGTGGGGTTTATGGTAAGAAGCCTCCAAGATGGCTTCCAATAATGCCTACTTTCTGGTATTCAGACTCTTGTGAAGTGCTTGCCCTTGGAGTATAGTCTGAACCTGGTGACTTGCTTCTGACAAGTAGAATACATGACAAGTATATAGAATGCCATTTCTGCCATGAGATTACAAAGGGCTCTAACTTATGCCTTGCTAAGATTCTGTTTTGCTTGCTCTTTAGTGATGATGTCCACGTAGCAAGAAATTGAGGGAGGCCTATGGCAAACAACTAGTAAAGAATTGGCACCCTTCATTCAAATGGTTCATGAGGGATGAAATCCTTCCAAAAGCCTATGAATTTGGGACACGACTGAGTCGTATAACCGAGCATACAAGCATTCTTATAACTGAGATTAGAAGTTTATTGTTCTCTGATTGAGACGTGAGATGACTGTTGCCACTGGACATCTTGATTTTAGTCCAGGAAAAAACTATGAACCAGAAGATTCAGTTAAGACACACCCAGATTTCCAAACCAGAGAAACTGTGAAATAACAAGTGCTATTTTGAGCTGCTAAATTTTGGGGACATGTGTTATACAGCAATGGAGAACTTATATATGATTGCTTTTTGTAATTTATGTTCGACTAGTCTCATTTTATAATATAAAATTTATTTTATACAATTTCCCTTTAAGAATTTTCTTACTGACTTTAGGATACCATTCAAAATCCTTGCTGTAGCTTATAAGACTCTCCACAGCCTTCTTCTTGTCCATCTATCTAGACTTATTATGAACTCGTTTCTTCTCATCTCATCTAACTCCTGACTTCCCTTGCTATATTCCTACCTGCTGTGGATTGAATTGTGTCCTCTTCAAAATCCGTATGTTGCAGCCCTAACTCTAACGTGACTGTATTTGGAGATAAGGCTTTTAGGAGGTAATTAAGGTTACACTAGGTTATAAGGAGGGGCTCCTAATCCAGCAGGATTATTGACCTTCCCCCTCCTCCTTGCTTTCTGTAGGCATGCACATCAAGGCCGGGCCATGTGACAAGACAAGGAGAAGGAGGCCTTTTGAAGGCCAGAAAGGAAGCCCTTACCAGAAAATGAACCCTGTCAGAACTTGGATCTTAGACTTTCTGGTCTCCAGAACTGTGAGAAAATAGATTTCTGTTGTCAAAACCACCCAGTCTATGGCATTTTGTGTGGCAGCAAGCAAACTAGTACATTTCCCAAACTCAGTTTTTATGTTTCCCAAAGAGAGTATTTTTGAGCTTCTGAAGTAGGATGGTGCTCTCTGTTACACATTCTCATACTTCCCATGATCACATTTACCTGATATTGGCTTTGACCATAAACTGTAAACTTACTGAGAATAGTGAGTTCTGCCTTCTCTACTGCTGTGTCCCTGTGCCATCTGTGCTTGACACAGAGTGCATGCTCATGTTGAAAGAATAAGGGAGAGATTTTTGAAACTAGGTAGACTATTGATGGTTGTACCCATGTGGTATAATAATACATGGGAGAAAAATCTAGCAGCATGCTGATGTGCACTACTAAGACTTAATCTTAGTTTGGTTATGCCCAAAATTCTCAGCAATGACTTGAGTTAAGATACAGAATGATATGTGAATAAAACACAGCTAAGTGAGAGAATGGTTAGAGTCACTTTTTCACTGCAAGTGTTTTGTTACATGTGATGTTCCATGAAAAGAGTGTTCCGATGCCAAAGAAATTTTGGAAATGTTATTATATTCTTCACTTGTAAATTAACTTCACAAATGTTAACTTTCCACACTTTTTTGTGTTCTGCATTCACCTGAAAGGTAAAATGTCTCAGTAATGTACATAGGATAATTGAAAGAATAACAAATATTTTACTTGAAGAGTAGAATTTATGTATACTTAGAATACCTATGGTGTGGAAGAGGGGAGTTACAAAGTTTGCTATGGTTTCCAGGCAGCAGAAACAGTTGAAGAAAGTATGGACGTTATGAGGCAGGTAGGCAGACAGGCAGGCAGGCAGATTTTGACTAATTATAAGAAAGAAATCTGTAGTATTCAGATATGAAGACGGGATTTAGAGTTGGAATCTGGAGACAGAATGATCCGTCTCTGAGTTTGCCCATCTACTGGAGCTAGTCAAACATAGACTGAAGAGCTAGGCTATTTTATTGAGAGATTCAAGTTAGTTGAGTTGTAGGTTTCGTTGTTCACTTGTGTTTTAATAATGTTGCCTCTGTCAAAATCAATGATCATCCCATTATACTTTTCGCAAGTTGAAAACAATTTTTAAGATCCTACCAAATTTTGCTGGCAAAATATGGTATGTGTGTGATAGGTGCAATAATGACTCCCCCAAAATATCCCTGTCCTAATTCTTGGAATTTGTGAATATATTGTATTATGTGGCAAAAATTATGAATCAGTTAACCTTAATATACAGAGAGTATCTTGTAACATAGGTGGGTTCAGTGTAGTTACAAATGTCTTTGAAAGTGTAAGAGGAACAGAAGAGGTCAGGGCCAGAGAAAGAGAAGTGTTGATGGAAGCAGAGTCAGAGAGCATCAGTATTGCTGGCTTTGGAAGTATTGAAAGAAGACCAAGGGCCAGGAACGTGGACAGCCTCTGGAAGCTGGAAAAGGCAAGGAAATAGATTCACTTCAGGAGCCTCCAGAAAGGAATGCAGACCTGCCAATACCTTGTTTTAAGTCAGTGAGACACATGTCAGAATTTGACAGTCAGCAATGTACAATAGCGATTTCTGTTATTTCAAGTTACTTATTTTGTGATAATTTATTATATAAAAGATGAAAAACTAAAATGTTATCTCATTGTAATTCAAATTCTGTAAGTAAGAGAGAAATTGAATAATTTAAACTATTTTTTGGCAATTTATATTTCTCCTGAGAATTTCCACTTAATTTACCTGGCCTATTTTTTTTCTATTAAGTCTTTTGCCTTTATTACTAATATTATTAATTTAAATGATTTAATTTGAGGTGACACATTTAATATTAGTCTTTTGTTATATTTGCTTAAGTTGTTATTTGCCCATGAATTTTCTTTCTTATGTTTCTTTTGCACATAATTCTGATCGTTGCAACTATTATTCTCATTTTCATTTCATACTTATAAAGTCATAGCACACCTTGAGATAAATTAAATATTCACTTACTTTTTTAAAGATTTTAATTTCTTTTTCATTGAATTCATTTAGAATTTAGCTTATTTTAGAATCTTCCTTTTCAAAGTTAAAAACATTCACCATGTTATTTCTTACATTTAGAGACCACAATTATCCACCACTGAGAAAATCTAAAACTTCTTCAAAATGTCCTGAAATCTAAGTCATTGTCCAAGTGATTTCACTATAGTGACCCATTTACTCAACTAGTAACTTCTTGAGTTGATCCCAATTCTAGCCTTGAAAGTACTCTTGGTCCAAATGTTGAGCAGAGATGTACAGTAAATAAAATACACAGTTCTTAAAATAAATGTATTATGGTGTTAGCAATTGTTCCACTTAAGAGAAGTGTGATTATTTTCTTTCAACTTAAAAACATTCAGTCAAATGCTTTTGTAAAACTGTTATTTTTTCCATCTCTATGTGGGGTGGGGGTCTTTAAAGGAATACACTTTACAAAGAATTTATTCTAAAGATCCCATAAAAAATTAAGAATGATAAATATATCAACTGACTCTGAGTTATCATTGCATAATGCATAGCAAAGATCTGACTCTGCTAAAAATCTGAGGTGTTACTTTGTAAATGGGCTCTGTATGCAGATCTGGTACCAGAATAGGTCAATAAATCATTCTTTCTATAACTTTCAAACAAATGTGAATTGTTTTTTCACATGACAATCTGATGACGACAAAGAATGCTTTCGAAAATGTACCTATTCAAAATCAAGCTTATTGGTACAAATCAAACTTTGAATTGTGGTGTCCCTACTGTTAAGAATAAAATTTTATATGTGAAGATATACGTACTGACTGATCAAAAGTCAGCATGTGCTCTGGGTTGTCTTCTAAACAGTGCGATTTGCATTGATTCATAGCTTTTATTCTAGCCTATTTCTCCAGCATGATACAGCATGTAACATTAAACATTGTGACTGATGATCACCCAAGGCGTACAAATAATAGATTTCAACCTTTTGAATGTCGTTTAGGATTTGTTTTTGTTTTCTTTCGTTAAACAAACAACTAAAATGCATCTTTGCTTTTGGTGGTGCATATACGCACTGATTACTAAGTATACATTTCCAAAGTACAGTATTTAAATAGGTAGAACCTTGGAAAAGTGTCAGTTTTGTAAATTAAAAAAAGTTAAAAATTATCAACTTTATCAAGTCTGACATAATTAATAAGGTTAATGACTAAATAGTGGTTCAAGTTCTCATAAGGAAAGAAAAAACTGGGAGCACATTATTAAATGAGCTGCATCTTTGTTTTCCTATTGTCATATGGCAGAAATTATTCCAGTTTAAGAAAACATGCTGATTGCTTGTCCAAACTATCACACTTTTGTTTTTGCAAAGGATATAAAGTATCAGTCTAGAAAACTTGGTTTCCCAAGTATCTTTTCAGCAGATTGTAGCTATGAGGCACAGTTCTCAGATGTGAGGAGAATCTAATAAGTGGGTACCTAGGAAAAGTTACAGTTTCATTAATAAAAGAAAAAGACTCAACTGCTATGCAGACACTTTGTGAGCATAAAAGTGAATACTACATGATAAGAATTGTGGATCAGGAAGCTATGTAGAACTTAGGTCTTTAATAACTTCTTTGAGCTACTCTATCTGCCTTGGGCTACCAATCTCTATATTTCATGTTATGTCACAAAAATATATCACACTGGGTTAAGCCACTGTTAGTTAAGCTTCTATTATATGTGTCTGAATTCCTGACTTATTGCAAAAAGCAGTTATTCTCAGACTTTAATGAGGGTTAGAATTACCTGGAGGTTGTCTTGTAAGTCCTTTTTTTCCCCCCTCCTTGCTATATTCTTTTATGATTTTATGGTATTATCTATTGGAATGCTTTGAATATTTTCTTCTTATGATTTGTGCAACTCCTGTAGGTTTTTTGCGGTGGTTACATACAATATTTTATACTTATAGAAAACTATTTTAAACTGATAAAATTTTTTTCTTTAATTGTATGTAAAATTCTATACTTTTATTTCCCTTTAACTTATTTTATGGTTTTTGATCTCAAACTTTACATTTTTTTTGTAGCATGTATCCCTTAACAATTTTTTGTAGGTATAGTTGTTTTTAACAGTTTTACCTGTTAGCCCTCATATTAGAGATAGATTTGCTTTATACACCATCATTACAGTACTAGAATATTCTGAATCTGTGTACTTCTTATACCATTGAATTTTACTGTCCTCTCTTTTATATTATTAATTAAAATTATTTTGTTTTAGCTTAAAGAAAAGAATTCCCTTTCACAATTCTTGTAAGGCAAGTT
Organism: Carlito syrichta; assembly: GCF_000164805.1. NCBI lineage: Eukaryota > Metazoa > Chordata > Mammalia > Primates > Tarsiidae > Carlito > Carlito syrichta. The sequence goes on from NW_007016058.1 coordinate 55,340, forward strand.
TAGTGATAGTGAACTCCTTTAGCTTCTGTTTATCTGGGGAAGTTTATTTTTCCCACAATTCTAAAGGATTGCCTTGGTTGATAAAGTAATCTTGGTTGATGGTTTATTTATTTTACTTTAGCATTTTTTTTTCTTAGATTCAGGGGGTACACAAGCATGATTTTTACATGGACATATTGTGTAATGCTGGGGATTGGGTCTCAGGTGGCCCATTCCTGAAATAGCAAATATTGTACTCATAGGTAATTTCTGAACCCTAACCACCCTCACCACTTCACCCCTTATTGGTGTCCCCAGTGTCTATTATTCCCATCTTTGTGATAATTTAGCTCCCACATATGAGTGAGAACACGTGGTGTTTGGTTTCTGTTTCTGAGTCAGTTCACTGAGGATGATGATCTCTAGCCCCATCCATGTTGCTGGAAAATGACATGATTTCATTCTTTTTTATGGCTGTGTAGTATTCCATGGTGCATGTATACTCCATTTTATTTATTCAGTCAATTGTTGATGGGCACTTAGGTTGGTTCCATGATTTTGCTTTTGTGAATAGTGCTGCAATGAACACACGAGTACAGATATCTTTATATATATCGTTTCCTTTGATCCCTAGTAATGGGATTGCTGGGTCCAATGGCAATTCAATTTTTAGTTCTTTGATAAAGCTCCATCCTTTTTTCAATAGAGCTTGAACTTGAACTAGTTTACAATCCCACCAACAGTAGATAAATATTCCCCTTTCTCCACAACATACCAACATCTGTTGTTCTTCGACTGTCTAATAATAGCCATTCTGACTGGTGTTAGGTGATTATCTCATTGTGGTTGTAATTTGCATTTCTCTGATGATTAGTGATGTTGAACTTTTAAAATGTTCTTGGCCACTTGTATATCTTCTTTTGAGAAGTGTTCATGTTCTTTCCCCCCTTTTTGATGGGGTTATTTTATTTTTTCATGTTGAGTTGTTTTGAGTTTTTGTAGATTCTGGATATCAGCCTTTGTCTGAGGCATGATATGCAAATTTTTTTCCCATTAAGTAGGTTTTCTGTTTACTCTGTTGATTATTTCTTTTGCTACACAGAAGCCTTTTGGTTTAATTAAGTACCCTTTGTCTACTTCAATTTTTGTTGCAATTGTTTTTGGGGTCTTTGTCATAAATTCTTTGTCTAGGCTAATGTTCAGCAGAGTGTCTCCTAGGTTTTCTTATAGGATTTTTATAGTTTCAAGTCTTACCATTAAGTCTTCCATTTTAAGTGAATTTTGTATATGGTGATAGGGGTTCAGCTTCATTTTTCTGCATATGGCTAGTCAATTTTCTCAGCACCATTTATTGAATAGGGTGCCCTTTCCCCATTGTTTATTTTTGTTGACTTTTTAAAAGATCAGTTGGTTGTAGAAATATAGTTTTATTTCTGGATTCTCTATTCTGTTCCATTGGTCAACCTGTCTATTCTTGTACCCGTACCACACTGTTTTAGTTTCTATAACCTTATGGTATAATTTGAATTCAGGTAGTGTGATACCTCTGCAATTGTACTTTTTGCTTAGAATTGCTTTGGCTATTTGGGATTTAAATTTTTATTTTTTTATTATAAAGATGTGGGATAAACTTTGAAATTGCCTTTTCTAGATACCTGCACACGTATGTTTGTTACAGCTCTATTCACAATAGCAAAAACATGGAACCAACCATGTTGCCCATCGAAGCTGGACTGGATTAAAAAAAAATATGGTACATATACACAATGGAATATTATGCAGTCATAAAAAAGGACAAATATATGGACTTTGCAGCAACTTGAATGGATTTGGTGTTGATCATACTCAGTGATTTATCACAGAAACAAAGAACTGAGTTCCATATATTCTCACTCAAAAGGTGACCTTGAACAATTATAATGCTGTGGGAAGGATATTGGCAGTAGTGAAAAACTTCAGGGGAGGGGGATGGGACTGGCAGTTGGGGGAAGCTGCTAGGGGAGGGAGGGGCATGCCTTTTCAACAAGGGTACTTACATGATCAATGTTTGTATACCTAGCCCTGAATTATACCCCACATCTTTATAATAAATAAATTAATTAATTAAAAAAGAAATTGTCTTTTCTTGTTCTGTAAAGAATGAAGTTGGTATTTTTATAAGGATTGCATTAAATCTGTAAGATTGCTTTGGGCAGTATGGTCATTTAAACAATATTGATTCTTCCAATCCATGACCATGGGACGTTTTTCTGTTTGTGTGGTCTATGATTCCTTTCATCAGTGCTTTGTAGTTCTTCTTGTAGAGATCTTTTACTTCCTTAGTTAGGAGTATTCCTAGGTAATTTACTTTTCTTGTGGCTAGTGGAACAGGGATTGAGCTCTTGATTTGGTTCTCAGCTTGAATGTTGTTGGTGTATAAGAGTGCTATTTATTTTTGCACATTTATTTTGTATCCTGAGAGTACACCGAAGTCATTTATCCTGCTCAGAAGCTACTTGGAGAAGTCTTTAGAGGTTTCTAGGTATACAATAATGTCATCTGTGGACAGGGATAGTTTGACTTTTTTTTTTTTTTTTGGTCTATTTGAATACCTTTCACTTTTTTCCCTTGCCAGAATACTTTTTTTTTTTTTTTGAGTTGGAGTCTCACTCTGTCGCCCAGAGTGGAGTGCAGTGGCTGCTCCTTGCCACTGCAGCCTCTACCTGCTGGGCTCCGGCGATCCTTCCACCTCAGCCTTCCGAGTAGCCGGAATTACAGGCGTGCGCTACCACGCCCGGCTGATTTTTTGATTTATTGTAGAGATGAGGTCTCACCTGCCCAGGCAGGTCTCGAGCCCGCGGGCTCAGGCAATCCACTCACCTCAGCCTCCCAAAGGCGTGGGATTACAGGCTGAGCCACCGAGCCCGGCTCAGAATACTTTTGATAGGACTTCCAGTATGGTGTTGAATAAGAGTGGTGAAAGTAGACAGCCTTGTCTTGCTCCAGTTCTGAAGGAGGGGAATATTTTCAACTTTTCCTAGGTAAATGTGATATTGGCTGATGGCTTGTCATATATAGCTCTTATTGTTTTAAGATATATTCCTTCAATGCCCAGTGTATTGAAGGTATTTTTCATGAAGGGATGTTGGATTTTGCTATATGTCTTTCTGCATCTATTGAAATGATCATAAGATCTTTATTTTTGCTTCTGTTTATGTGATGGATCATGTGTATTGATTTGTGGATATTGAGTGGTCCTTGCATCCTAGGAATAAAACCCACTTGATCATGATGGATAATATTTTTGATATGCTGTTGAATGTGGTTCACTAGTATTTTGTTAAGGATGTTGGCATCTATATTTATGAAGGAAATCGTCCTGTAGTCTCTTTTTTGGGGGTGTGTCCTTGCCTAATTTTGATATCAGTGTAATACTGGATTCACACAATGGGTCTGGGAGGAGTTCCCTCCTGCTCAATTTTCTAGAATAGTTTCAGTAGAATTGGTACCAGCTCTGCTTTATACATACGATAAAATTAGGCTATGTATTCATTTGGTTCTGGTCTTTTTTGTTGTTTTTGAGAGATTTTTAAATTATGGATTCCATTTCATTGCTCATTATTGGTCTGTTCAGGGTATTTGTTTCTCTGTGGTTCAGTCTTTGGAGGTTGTATGTTTTGAGTAATTTATCTATTTCTTCTATGTTTTCCAGTTTGTTGCCATAGAAATGTTCATAGTAGTCCCTGCTAATCTTTATTATTCATGTGGTATCCATTGTTATGTCACTTCTGTCATTTCTGCTTGCATTCATTTGCGTTTTCTCTTTTTCTTTGGTTAGTCTAGCCAGTGGGCCGCTGATTTTGTTTATCCTTTCAAAAACCCTGCTTTTTTATTTGTTATCATTTGTATAACTTTTTTTGTCTCAATGTCATTAAGTTCTGACCAGATCTTTTGTTATTTTTTTCTTCTGCTAGATTTAGGTTTAGATTGTGTTTGTTTTTCTAGTTCTTTTTCTTTCTTTTTTTTTGATTTGGAGTCTCACTCTGTTGCCCAGACTGGAGTGCAGTGACCGCTCCCGGCCACCGCAGCCTTGACCTACTGGGCTCCGGCGATCCTTCGGCCTCAGCCTTCCCAGTAGCCAGAATTACAGGCATGCACTATCATGCCCAGCTGATTTTTTAATTTATTGTAGAGATGAGGTCTTGCTGCCCAAGCGGATCTCGAACCCACGGGCTCAGGCAATCCACTCACCTCAGCCTCTCAAAGGCGTGAGATTACAGGCTGAGCCACCGAATTCTTTAAGATGTAAGTTTAAGTTGTTAATTTCTGATCTCCCTATCTTTTTTAATGTATGCATTTAATGCTATAAAGCTTCCTCTCAGAACTGTCTTTGCTGTGTTCCAGTGGTTTTGGTATGCTGTGTCACTATTTTCATGTTGTTAATGATTGTTTTGTGACTTTTTGAATTCTTTCTTTGTCTTTGATTTTTGATAATGTGATCATGATATGACAGTGAAATCCTCTTTGGGTTGATTTTAAATAGAGACTTCTGAGTTTCCCATTCCTGAATGTTGATGTTTTTCCCCAGATTTGTAAACATTTTAGTTATTATTCTCTTAAATGTGCTTTCTGGCTTCTTTTATTTATTTTTTTCCTTAAAAATATCCATTATGTGATTGTTAGGTCTCTTGATGGTACTCCACAATTCTGGTATACTTTCTTCATATTTTTACTTTTGCTTCTCTGACTGCATAATCACAAAATGCCCCCAAATACCAAAGTATTCTTGAGTAAAATTAATAAAGCTTAAGCCATCATATTACTTTATTTAAAGCTATTTTTTAAAGCTATTGTAATAAAAACTGCATGGTACTGGCATAAAAACTGACAAGTAAACCAATGAATAGGACAGAAAGCCAAGAAATAAACCTACACATTTACAGACAATTGATCTTTTTGACAAAGGTGCTAAAAATACACACTGTGAAAAGAACAGTTTTTCAATACTTAGTGCTAGAAAACTGTATATCCATATACAGAAGAATGAAATCAAAGTTATCTCACACCATTAAAAAAACTGAAAGTAGATTAAAGCATGACCCCAAACTGTAAAATTATTGGGAAAAACAGGGGAAAAACTGCTTGCCATAGATGTGGGTAATGATTTTTTGAATATGACATCAAGAGCACTGACTATAGAAGCAAATATAAACAAGTGAGACTACATCAAACTAAAATGCTTCTTCACAACTAAGAAAACATTCAATAATAATAAAAAAACTTAACCTACAAAATGGGATAAAATATTCACATTCCATATCTCGTAGGGGATTAACATGCAAAATGTATAGAGAATTCATACAACTCAAGGCGAAAAACAAAAAGAAATCATGCTATTTTAAAATGAGCAAAGGAGCAGAGTCCACCATTTTTTAAAGAAAACATACAAATGGCCAACAGGTTTTCAATATCACTTATCAATGTGGAAATGCAAATTAAAACCAAAATGATATATCACCCCACACCTGTTAGAGTGATTATTATTCAAAAGATGAATGATAAGTGATGAGGATGTTGAAAGGCAACCCTTGTACCCTGTTGAGGGACTATAGATTGATGCAACCATTATGGAAAGAAGTTTGGAAAGTCTTCAAAAAACTAAAAATAGAACTACCATATGATCTAGCTTTTGGATATGAGGGGAGATTAAAAAACCCCAGAAATTATCTTTTGGAGGGTGGGCCCCATGTAGTACACGAGGAGTTTGTTCTTCCAGATCAAATAGTCAACCAAAGTTTTTGTCTGGAAAGTTGCATCTCGATTTGTGGAAGAAATGTCCCAAGTTGTAGCAAGCAGGTGACAGGTTCTTCCAACATGACAACTCACCTGCCCATGCTCCATTATGTGTTCAACAGTTTTGGACTGTAAATGGCATGTTGTCCATGGTCCACCCTCCCTATTCACCCAATATCACCCCAAGTGATTTTTGTTTTGTTTCCCCAGATGAAAAAAAGGCCTCAAAGGAAAATGTTTTGCCAATGTGGAAGAAGTGAAACAAAAAATGTGAGAAGAACTAAAAGGCATCAGATTTGACGAGTTCAAAAACTGTTTTGAGCAGTAGAAAAAGTATCTCGATAGGTGTACTGCATCACACAGAGAGTACTTTGAAAGTGACTGAAGAGGGCGTTGGGATGCAGTTGACAGAAACTGCCAGGGGAGGGAGGGGCGTACTTCATCAACAAGGGTACCTGCATAATGAACATTTGTATACCTAACCCTGAACTGTACCCCGTATCTTTAAAGTAAAATTTTAAAAAGTTAAAAAAAAAAAAAAGAAAGTGACTGAAGTTTGAACATGTGAGAATAAACACACAATTTATAATAAATACACTCTAAAGTTTTTTGGGTCCCCCCTCAGACATATTTAAAGGAATTTATTTTTTATTATGGTTTTGTGTGGTACAGTTAAGGGTTAGGTGTACAATTACGTTTCATTCAGGCACCCTACTGATAAGAGGTGTTTCCCCATCCTCAGACAGATATTTGCTATCAGTAGGGTGCCTGAATGAAACATAATTGTACACCTAATCCTTAACTGTACCACACAAAACCATAATAAAAAATATTGATTATAAATAAAAATAAAAATAAAACTCTACTTCCATGTTCACTTCAGCATTATTCACAATAGCTAAATCATAGATTTTTTTTTTTAATGTATGTATACACAATGGAATACTCTTCAGCTTTAAAAGGTTGGGAAGATTCTGTCATTTGGTACAACATGGATGAACCTGAAGATATTATGTTAAGTGAAATAATCCAGGCAGAAAAATACAAATACCACGAACTGTCACTTATATGTAGAATCCACGCTAGTCACATTTGTGGAGGTAAAGAGTAGAAGGGTGGTTACCAGGTGCTGGAGGGGGTAACGTGGAAAGGAAAGAGAAAGATGCTTGTCAAAGGGTACAAAATTTCAGTTAGACACGAGGAATAATTTGTAAGTTCTGTTGTACAGCACAGTGACTAGAGTTAATAATAATGTATTGTATATTTCAAAATTTTCAAGACAGCACATTTCTGATGATTTATCACAGAAGAAATAAAAAGGTGATGGATATGTTTATTTGATCCACTTAATTATTTCATGTTACATATATAAAACATATATATGTATATATACATATGTATGTCACATTGTACCCCATGGATATATATCATTATTGCATGTCAGTTAAAAAATGATAAACGATATGGAGGGCTTAGTAAAATAGAGATTACTGTACCTCACTCCCAGAATTTCTGATCCAGTAGATCTGGAGGTTGATCCTGAAAGTGCATTTCTAGCAAGTTTCCAGGTAATTTTTATGCTGATGGTCCAAGCATCACACTTAAAGAAAGATTTAAGAGTTTAGCAGATATGAAAATAAAATCAAACCATGAAACTATGTTATAAGGTAATATAAAAACATTTTTACTTTTGTTAGATACCAAGTTAAAAAATAAATAAGTAAAACTGCACCCAAGTTTTCCTGAAGTATACAGAGGAGTCAACAGAGAAATCACTTGGGTTGAGAAATAAATATTTATGTGTTAGGAAACAGGTGAATACCATTCTGTGAAGAGAAAAACAACTGGCAATAGCATGGAAACAGGGGAAATATTATGTTTTGGGGAACTATGGAGATACTAGACTATACGTTAGTTGGGTGTGTGTGTGTGTGTGTGTGTGTGTGTGTGTGTGTGTGTGGTATTAAGGTGATTGGGGGGAGACTGTGTATTTATAAGAGTGGCCAGATCATGAAAAGCTTTGTATGCCATGCCCAGGAATTTATATATTGTACTGTGGTGAAGCCATTAAAAATTCTAAGGGGGATATGTTTGGTTTGTATAATTAAAAAGATGACTACAGTGGAATGGGGAGGAGAGTCTGGATGAATAGGAACACAGCAACAGGTAACCAGTAAAGGGCCATTGCAATTGTTCAATTTGTGTTAATTTTCTGTTTCATGGCTCAATTTTGATGGCAAGGTATGAATACTGAGTAAAGGTACCATCTGATTAACTAAGATGGGATTTGTGAAAAACTTGCCTCTGACTGCTGAACCATCCTCAGCGAAGTACCGACTTGCTCTCTTCCAGATGCTGTCCATCAAAACAAGGCCAGGTTTTCAATGGTCTCCCTTCCCAAAATTGTAAGTATAGGTAAGGGATTTCTCTTTTTAATTATTAAGAGAAGATGTAACAATCCTAGAAATAAAAAACATTTCTCTAAGACTTCTTTAACTTAGTATAATTTAAACTCTAAGCATGCATACTGTTTCCTATGGTTTGAATGTGTCCCACAAAAATTATGTGTTGACAACTGATTCCCAAAACAACAGTGTAGGGTCTAATGGGAGATATTTAGTCATGATAAATTTACTTCAAAAAATGGATTAATGCTGATTCTAAAAGGGTATGAGGCTACAAGTTTGGTCTCCTACTCCCTCTTGCCCTTTCTCTATGAGGTGATGCAGCAAGCCTCACCAGATGCCAACCCCTTGATCGTGGATTTAACAGAACCATGAGCCAATAAATTTCTGTTTGTTATAAATTGCCCACTCTATGATTTCCTGTTGAGCATAACAAAACAGATTAAGACATTATTTCAACTTAAGCATTAATATAGCCTTGCTTGTTTTTCAACAGGGATAAGGAGTTTCATTATTATGTGCCAAAGGGAAGGTCCTCACCAGATGCCAACTCCTTGATCTTGGACCTATCAGCTTCTAGACCTTACACTAATACATTTCTATTCATTATAAATTGCCCACTCTGTGATTTTCTGTTGTAGCTGCACAAAGCAAACTAAGACATTATTTCAACTTAAGCATTAATATAGCTTTGCTTGTTTTTTCAACAGGGATAAGGAGTTTCTTAATAATATGTCGAACGGAAGGCCCTGTGTACATAGATTAACATCTTCTCTCCAATACATTATCATATCCAAGACATTCACACATAGAGTCTTAAAAACTATCTTCTACACATTTGTATCTAACTATGAATTTATTAAAAAGCATTCTAGTTCTAAAAATATTTTAGTTCTCATGGTTAGTCAAACCAAGTGGCAAACAGAAGAACTTAGGCTTTGGAAAAATAGTAAAATATCAAGGGTTTATAAATTGAGCTGTAGTCTTTGCTTTTGTTGAAATGTCTGGAAGCATTGGTAAAGAAAGACCAGGAAGCTAGCTCTCCATGTTAAAGTTATCGGCATGTGTATAACTTGGAATGACACTACAGGTGGTTAATTTCTCTGGTTTAAAAACTTTTTCCCCTTGTTTACTTGCCAATAATCAGAACACAGAATAGTTTAATAGTACCAGAAAACAAAAAGCAGAAAACCAAATTAAACCAAAGCCAAACAAAACAAAAGCGCTTACAAGAGAATTATTTATAAGTGCATGTCCACTTTCAAATTTATAACTGGGGCATATGTGGGCACTATGGGAAAGAAATGCTTTCCTAGGGACTATCAATGTCCTCTTATCTCATGGGTACAGACTTTCTTTTATCAAGATACTAGTACAATCAAATGATTAATCAGAAGTATTCTTGGTGAGCAAAGGGACTTGTGTAATTTTGCAGGACATTTAATCTGGACTGGCTGATGTGGAAGCTGATGACCTTCCTGTCATGTCATACGCTTTCCAGTTGCCTGAAACCTGAAGGCCTCTTGGACAGTGGCCTTTTACATATCCCTGGAGAATTACTGATAAAATGGTCATCTCTGGCTCTTGTTTTTGTCCAACTGTATACACAAACTACCATCTTTCTGTTAAGAAAACGTCTTCTGAACAATTAGGATATTAAGTCCTATTTACTTTAACACTAGTTAAATTTTAGATATTTGATACAGTTAAAAAAATTCATTATATTTAAGGAATGTGTCTTATTCTCATGAGAAAAATATCACAAATAATTCCTTGATATGTTATTGCATCTTTAAAACATGCCATTTCTTGACTTTTCCCCCATTAAAATGAAAACCTAAGTTGGATGCAAGAACACAGGAGAGCCAAAAATTAACAAAAATTAAACATAATGATTGAATATATTTTCTTACATATTGTCATTCTTACAAAAATGGTAATAGTTTGAACTTTCCATTTTATATGCTAAATTATAATTGTATTATGAATAGTATAGTTTTCTACAGCAATAAACATTCTTTTAGAATTTTTTTTATTTGATATATATCATTATACTATACAAAAATATAATTACTAGATTCTATCATTGGACATTTAGATTCTTCCTAGATTTTTAATAGAATAGATAATGCTATAGTAATGAAAGTCTCTTTTTGAATATATGTTATTTGCACCTTTGATTCTTTCCTTAGCATCCCTTCTAGAAGAGTTTTGTCTTATATACTGGCAAATAGAGTATATCACTCTTTCACATGGTTAGTTCAACTCTTTATATACTGATGTTTTGTTTCAAATCAAAATGGTGAAATTTTCTGATTATGGTTTCAGAATTTGGTTAGTTTGTGAATGTGAAGTCTACAATTCCCATAGTACACCTTAATACAAGAAGATCATTAGTTTTTCTATATAAAAGTCTTCAGAGTATTATATTTGTTGCTTTTCAAATGAACTCCAATTTAAGTATGTTGTTATATGTCTATCTCTCTGTATATATGTGTTACATATGTTGTATATGTTACTAAGAAAGTAAAGTATATACATAATATAAAGTACAGACGGCCCAAAGTATATACATAATATAAAGTACAGACGGCCCTCAACTTACAATGATTTGATTTATGATTTTTCAACTTTATGATGGTGTAAAAGTAATGTGCATTCAGTAGAAACTGTACTCATACAACCATTTTGTTTTTTACTGTTGATACATAGTCAATAAATAACATGAGATATTCAACACTTTATTTAAAGTAAACTTTATGTTAGATGATTTTGCCCAGTTGTAAGCAAATGCAAGTGTTATGAGCACGTTTAAGGTAGGCTAGGTTAAGCTATAATGTTTCATAGATTAGGTGCATTAGATACACTTTTGACTTACAGTATTTTCAACCTACAATGGGTTTAATGGGATGTAACCCAATAGAAAGTTGAGGAACAGCTATATGTGTACTTTATCTAGTTTAGATATTTATTTCATTAGTTTGTTTATCAGCTCAAATTTAACCTTTCTTAGTCTAAATTGAGGAACTATTTGAAAAAAGTGGTAAATTTTATATTAATGATATACAATATACTATAATGCATATAAAACTACACTTTGGGAATATAGTTCTAATTTTTTAGGGCCAAGATATTTAATTCATGGAAAATAGTTTATGCTAGACAAAATTTTATTCTAACTTTGCTATTTTATTTTCCATTTGAAAGTTTTTGAAGGCTACCAGAGATAGAAGTTTCTATAGCAAAATCTACACATGTAGTGATCTGGATCAAGGTGTGTGTGTGTGTGTATGTGTGTATGTGCTTGTGTGTGTGTATGTGCACATGTGCACATGAACCTGTGTCTATCATGGAAAAACCTATACTTCTGAATGTATTTGTAAAATTTATAGCTATTACCTTAATATTCTAACAGATAATACACAGTTGTTACATTATAAGGAGATGGATATCACTAACTTGCCTAGCAAGGTGCAATGTGGCAGAAAATATTCTAGAAGCCTATTCTCTTTAGGGGCTTTAATAGTTATCAAGTTCATTATCTTAATTAAATAGTATGTTCATTATCTTAATTAAATAGTATGTTCTGACCAAAAATATAGCTTAATGATTAGAAATCTAATTAACTAGTCCTACCATTAAAATAATGGTTTTTAATTTTGGCATAGTGACCATTGCAGGGTTCATGAATGGGCTTCACAATGTGTGTAAATACAACAAAATTACACAATTCTAATAATATGTTTATATGTGCATTCTTGTGTCATTGTTTCTCTGGAGAAAAATTCTGTATTTAAAAATACCATTATCCAAGGAGTCTATGATACCCCAAAGGGCTAATAATAGTTATAAAACATACTAGTAATGAATCAGAAAATGTAAATAGAAAATATGTAAATTAAGAACATCAAATATGATGTTCCTTGTTATAGCACAATTCAATATTTATTGTGCCATGCATATTGGGAGGCTGAAACATACTCTATTTAGTCACCCAAAGTTTTTTTTTTTTTTTTTTAAAAGAGGGATGATGTGGCAGACAATAGCTTAATCACAGCAATGTTTTGGTTGTTTAAGTCAATGTTAATTTAGATAATTGCCTATGACCAAATCATGAGCTTATTTTTATTATTTTATTTTATTCACTTTAAAGATGTGGGGTGCAATTCAGAATTAGGTATACAAGAAGTCATCTTGCAAGTAAAGTTTGGGGTTCCATTTGGTACTCATGTCACCTGGTTTGAGATCAGCTACGCTTAACTGATGTTATGTGCCCTCCTCACCTCCTATAATCATTGAGTATTATAGACTCTAAATCCATTCAAGTTGTGATGAAGTCTGTAATTTTGTCCTTTTTTATGACTGCATAATATTTCATCATGTATACGTACCAAATTTGTTTTTACTACAAAACATTGCTCAAAGAAATCAAGGGTGACACAAACAAATGGAAAAATATTCTATGCTCATGGATTGGGAGAATCAACATTGCTAAGATGTCCATCTTACCATAGACAATCTACAGATTCAATGCAATACCACATAAATTACCAACATCATTCTTCTTAGACATGGAAACCACAATACAGAAATTCATATAGAAATATAAACAATCACAAATAGCCAAAATAATCTTCAGCAAAAACAAACAAAAAAAAACAAAGCAGAAGGCATCACACGTCCAGACTTCAAATTTTACTATAAGGCTACAATAATCAAAACAGCCTGGTATTGGTACAAGAACAGGCATATAGACCAATGGAACAGGATAGTGATTCTAGAAGCAAAATCTCAATTACTCAACCAACTCATTTTCAACACAGCCTCCACCAACAACCACTGGGGGGAAGAGAACTCATTCAGTAAATGATGCTGGGAAAATTGACTGACCACGTGCGAAGAATGAAACAAGAGCCCCCCATCACCATACACAAAAGTCAACTCCAAAGGATCAAAAACCTAAATGTAAAACCTCAAACTTTAATAATCTTAGAAAACACAGGAGATGCTCTCGGAAATTGGAATGGGCAACCAATTCCTGAGCAAAACTCCAAAAGCTCATGCCATAAGAGATAGAAAGACAAGTGGGATATCAGCAATCTGAAAAGCTTCTGCAAAGGAATAGAAACCATCAAGAGAAAGTAAAGACAGCCCACTGAATGGGAAAAAATATTTGGCAACTGCATATCTGACAAAGGCCTAACATCCAGAATCTACAAGGAACTCAAACGTGCTGAATGGAAAAAAACAAACAGTCCCATTACAAAGTGGGAAAAGTGTCTATTCATATCTTTTGCCCACTTTGTAATGGGGCTCATATAAGCAGCCAACAGATACGTGAAAAAATGCTCAGCCTCACTAGTCATCAAAGAAATGCAAGCCAAAACCACACTGAGATACCACCTAACTCTTTGTCAGGATAGCCGTCATCAATAACAACAACAACAACAAAACAGATTCTGGAGAGGATGCAGGGAAAAGGGAAAACTTCTACAGTATTGGTGGGAGTGTAAACTAGTACAACCTCTGTGGAAAACAGTGTGGCTGTTCCTAAAAGATCTAAAAACCAACCTTCTGTATGACCCAGCAATACCCCCGCAGGGAATATTCCCCGAGGAACTCAAATAACTCTATGAAAAAGACACCTGCGCACACATGTTTATTGCAGCATTATTCACAATAGCAAAAACATGGAGCCAACTGTGCTGCCCATCAAAAGAGGACTGGATTTAAAAAGTGTGCTACATATACACGATGGAATATTCAACAACCATAAAGCAGGACAAAATTATGAATTTGCAGAAACTTGGATGGACTTAGAGTCTATAATACTGAATGATTTATCACAGAAACCAATAACTGAGTACCACATGTTCTCACTCATAAGCAGGCCTTGAACAATTATCACAATACTGTAAGAAAGTGATTGGCAGTAGTGAGAAACTGCAGGGGTAGGGGTGAGATTGGTAGTAGTGGGAAACTGTCAGTGAGTGGGCACACCTCATAAACAAGGGTACCTGCATAATGAACATTTGTATACCTAACCCTGAATTGTACCTCATATCTATTAAAATTTAATAAATATAAAATAAAAAGTAGACAAAAGACATGAATATACTTCTCAAAAGAAGACATATGAGCAGCCAACAGACACATGAAGAATGCTCATCCTCACTAATCATTAGAGAAATGCAAACCAAACAACACTGAGAAACCACCTAACTCCAGTAAGAATTGCCATCATTAATAAAACAAACAAACAAACAAACAAAAAAACAGATGCTGGCGAGGATGCGAAGAAAAGGAATACTTCTACACTGCTGGTGGGAATGCAAACTAGTTCAACCTCTACAGAAAACAGTGATTGACCTTCCGTATGACCCAGCAAGCCCTCTTGTGGAGGGACTTAAATCACTCTACAAAAAAAGATATCTGTGCATGCATGTTTATTGCTACACTATTCGTGATACCAAAAACATGGACCTAACCATGCTGCCCATTGAAACTAAACTGGATTATTTGTTCTTGTTTTGTTTTGTTTTTAGTAAATGAGTGAGCGAGGATTTAAAATAGTCAAGTACATAAATTGAATTGGTATGATGTCATGTGTTTGAATTATATTTAGTCTTATTCATTTGAACCTGTGATATGCTGGATACTTTATTTAATGAGGACTGAGGAGCATATGGAGACGTTTAAGAGATGGCCTAAATTTTCCAGATGCCAACAATCTAAAATGAAAATGAAATTTACATGACCAACAAAAATCTAAGGCAACATACTTTCTAGTACAAGTAACTCAAAAACTCAAAAGCAAGATTAACATTATCTGAAGAAAAATCAGGTAGGCTGAGATGTCCATCCACTCTATTGCAACCAGAAATGATTTATAATCACAGTAGAAATTTGACAAGAGGTTGTGTTTCAAAATGTAGGTTCTATTATTATTCAGGTATGATGAGGACAGCAGATTAGTAGACAACTGTCATTGAAAATATAGTTTACCATTCACAATTTCAAGGGAAGAGGGCACATCATGTCACTCAGGGCTATACTGAGAAGCACTGGGGTTGACCTGAAGGCAGAGTGAAAAAAGAATTATTTGGTCAATAATGGTTTCAATGTGAAGAAATTGGTGAAACAGGATAATTTCTAATCAGGTTTACGACTGACTAGTTTGAATAGTTTCGTTTGGCTCCAGGATACGAGCCCTGCCCCTACTTCTTTGGTATCTGATCATAGTGTAGTTAAGGCAGGTGGATAGGGGCCAGAATGTAAAAACTCAATAGAAAATATGGGGGATGGGTGTTATTCTGTCACAGTAGCCCAAAGTAACTAAGAAATGACCCTTGAAACCATTAGTGGCTAGATAGTGGTTCTATCTACTTGATAATATATGATATAACATGTTATTTTGTGATATATGATATAATGGAAAATAGCGACAAATTTGGTTATTTCAATGGTCTGTTACCAAAATGCCAGTGGTTCGGTAGAGGACATGTTATTCCCAGCACAGAAAGCCAATTGCTGAGATGAGTATTGCCAGGGAAGAGGGCTTTTTATTCAGGTGATATCAACAGAAGAGAATGAGAGCGTAGCCTCAAATTTGTCTCCCTGACCAATTGAAATTGGTAGACTATGTAGTGAGGGAAGGAATACAACCTTATTCTGGAAAACAAGAATAAGGTAGAGGTAAGGAGGCAATCACAAGTGATGCATCTGGCTGAAAATCTGGTGAATTTCAGTCCTTTGCCTGAGGTAGGTTAAATGAGGAAGGAACTCAGATAAGATAAATATAAGTTTTAGGTTTTAGGATCTGGGGTCAATTTCTATGTTTATTAAAAAAACCCATAAATATTGGTTCTATGGGGAAATTGGGCTAGTTTCAGGCATAGGAATTGGTTAGTTTATTGTAAAATTAGTTCTGAAAATAAATCAATACTATATACAATATTAATTATATGAAGAAAACTCTAATCAATTTTGGTATTTCCCACCATTCCCCTGCTCCACAATTTTGTTTCAGTAAAGTCAGTGCAATGAAAATATTGCTGAATTCTTAATTTAAGGCAGTGCTATCCAATTGAAATCGAATGCTAGCCCCATATGTCATTTAAAAATGTTAGTAATGAAATAAAAATTAAAAATAGGTAAAATTAATTTTAATATATGATTTATATGCATATTGTATACTTTTAAACATGTACTTTATTTACTTCAATATATCCAAAATATCATTTCAACATGTAACAATATAAATATTAATGAGATTTAAAAAATCATTTTTTACCGCTAAAATCTTTGAAATTAGGGTGTGTATTCTATTTTTCTTGCAAACTTTTTTTTTTTTTTTTTTTTGAGTTGGAGTCTCACTCTGTCGCCCAGACTGGATTGCAGCGGCC
>NW_007016058.1:72118-106437 GCF_000164805.1 Carlito syrichta
CCACTCACCTCAGCCTCCCAAGGCGCGGGATTACAGGCTGAGCCACTGAGCCTGGCTTCTTGCAAATATTAATTTGGGTGCTAATTTTTATTGAAAGACTTGATCTATATTTTAATTCCATAAAATTTGCAGTTGAATATGTAGACTTACATGTTCAAAACTATTTCATGTACTTAGACATTTTCCAATAACTGAACTCTATCAGTTTTAAAATTTTAAATTAAGTAAAATGAAAGTTAAAATGCAATTCCTTTGTGGCACTAGCTGCCTGTGGCTAATTGTTACTGCATTAGACAGCTCAGGTCTAGGGCAATGATTACTTAAGTAGTCTGTGTATTAGAATGATCCATGGATCGTGCAAAAAATATAGATCACTGGGCTCTACCTTAGACCCACTGGCTCAGAATCTACAGGGTGTTATGCTATCCACAGAAAAGGTTGAGGGCCACTGGAAACACCAAAAAATCCAAATGTCTACACACAGGGTGTCATTAGAAGAAAGTGGATGTATTTGTACCTAGTTAGGTAGTGCTCTTTCTCCAGCCTGGCTTGCTACTAGTCTCCTAAACTGCTCTGTTCTGGCCATAGTGGTCTTTTTTGTATCTTTTCCTATCATGACTTTGAATTTATTTCCTTTGGAATTATCTTCTTTTTCATAACTGTTTGGTTCACATAGATATCATCTTTTCCATGTGGACTTTCCTGAGCATGTAAATTATGAATTATCACATTCTCCAGTCTTATTCTATGCAGAGACAGGATGTCTTGTATTCTCCCTACCCCATTTCAACAAAAGAATGGCATCCAAATCACTGAACTGGAAATACAAGGCAGAAGGAGGTAAATTCCTCCTCCCCTCCTGCCCTCAGATCAAATGGAAACAACTCTGACATCAGGTATGCCTGACTCCATTTTTAAGTGGATGAATTAGGAGCCATACCAGAAATAAATGGCCAGAGGATGTTCTCTTTCCCTCTGTGGACCTGAGAGCCCCCTTTTTGCACAGAGATTCCTAGGGGTGCACGTGGAGCTAGCAGAAGAGATTCAGTTATAGCAGGTAGCCTCGTCCAGGAAAGCCTCTTTGTTTTCATGGAAAATGCTTCTTCTCCACTTAGAAACACAGGGCAACCAGAGCCCACTTGTATAGGCTTAAAGTCCTCTCC
Organism: Carlito syrichta; assembly: GCF_000164805.1. Classification (NCBI taxonomy): domain Eukaryota; kingdom Metazoa; phylum Chordata; class Mammalia; order Primates; family Tarsiidae; genus Carlito; species Carlito syrichta. Next base: position 73,282 of record NW_007016058.1, read on the forward strand.
CCGTGGAAGATACCCAGTGACCTTTCCAGAAAATTTCTTTCAACTTTCTCAAGTAGCACCAGAAAGGACCAGTGGCAACCCCCGTGACACCAGATAGACCAACCTGATGCAGTAACATTTCCAAAGCTCTGAAAATTAAACTGCCAATGGAACCATGGCCCACAGATATGGGTAAGGACCCGCATACTAAACCAAAGCAAGGTGATTGTCTGCAAGATTCAAATAGGATCCAGAGTCTCCCAACATAGCAAACAAAATGTCCAGAATACAATACAAAATCATTACTTGAATAAGAAAACATAATTGGTGTCAACATTAAGTTGAATCAGATGTTGCAATTATTTGACAGGGATTTTAAGTAGTCAATATGAAAAATGCTTCAAACATCAATGACAAATTCTTTGGAAATAAGTACAAAATTAGCAAATCTCAAAAACAGACATAAAATCTATAAAACAGAACTAATGGGAAATATAGAACTGAAAAGCACAGTAATTGAAATTAAATAAAAACTCAGATGGAGTCAATAGTTGATTAAACATTGACAATTGATAAGAGGATTATTTATTTTAAATGTATGTATTGAGAATTTACTAAGTCTGAAAATCAGATATATTATTTATATAGACTTCGAGTGAATTATAGAACACAGATATTAAACAAATCTCTGAAGAAATAATTACAAGTGTGACAAGTGCCATGAAGGAAATATGAGAATAGGAAGTACAGACAATCATTCTCAAGGGCATGGAATTTGAAGGAAAGATGAGAGCAGAGAGAAATTCATGAGAATAGAGTCTCCTATTTGAAGGGAGTTTGCTGAGATTCTTGCCTGAGACTTGACCTGAGAGTTGACTCTGTTGCTAGCTCTCTTGATAAAGAACACACTGGCTGAAATTCTTACGCTACCTCTGACTATCGAAAGGGGCATAGAATGGGAAATGCAGGATTGTGATGAAGTAAGTCAAGGATGACTTGCAGGTCTCTCGTATGGATGACTGGGTGAATATGGCACCATTATTAGGATTGGTCATAGAAGAAGTGGAATGGATTTGAAACTGGAAGATGAGACTGTAGTTTGGAGCTCAGCAGTGATCAGTTAGTGATGTGGATTTGCCAGTCTTTAGCATAGATGGGAGCTGCCGATGCATGGCATAAAGGAGGTCACTGGAATGGAGAGTGTAGCATGGGGACAAAGGATCTAGCATATAGCTGTAAGGACTGAAAGAAAGAGAGATTGCAAAAAAGACTAAGAGAAAACTAACAGAGGTCAGATAACGTCAAAGGAGGGGGAATAGGTAATGTCTAGTGCTGCAGAAATGTCCAAGAAGTAAAAAGACAAAAACAGTTTACAATAACCATGCTGTTTGTGCCTGTGCCCTTGGCAGAAAGAGCTTCAATAATTTTTGAATGTAGAAAATAGAGATAGCACATGTAGACTGTGTTTCTGGAAATTTGGGAGTGAGGGGAATCAAGTTACAGTTGTTTTTCATTTTTACATGAAATAGTAATTTGAATTTTGTCGGCTCATTAGAAAGGATACACAGAAAGGGAGTGGTTATGACCCAGGTAGGGAAGGGATTAACAGTTAAGGCAGATCCCTGAGGTGCTGGTGGCAACTGGGACGATGACACATAGAAAAGGGTATTAGCCTTCATGAGATGGGAGGAATGGAACTCCTTTTTCCAATGGAGGAAGAATAATTTAGAAAGGGAACAAAAATAAGGTGGTATTACTTGATCCACTCAGATGTTCTTGCCATGTGGAAGCTTGCTAAAAATAAAGGCAGAAGTCACAGACGGTGAAAGTTTGAAAAAATGTTGGTGGAACTATTATGAGGCAAAGGAAGATAAAATTATAGGATTTCAGAGAAGAAATGAAGTATTAATTGAGGTTAACTGCATCTACATGATGGATATATTTGATTAATTTTTGATCAGGAGTATCAGCTTACATCTGCTAAATCACTTGATTAATTTGGGGATGGGAATTTAAGGAAATATCAGCACTTATCATGGTTTGCAGAACTGAGGTTGAATATTTTGTAGCACTGTTACTGTCTATGTTTGCCTCATGGTAAAACGTGTCAACTTACTAAATATATCACTAATTAGTTTATTAAAAACATATTTTTCAAGCCGGGCTCGGTGACTCAGCCTGTAATCCCGCGCCTTTGGGAGGCTGAGGTGAGTGGATTGCCTGATCCCGCGGGTTCGAGACCCGCCTGGGCAGCGAGACCTCATCTCTACAATAAATCAAAAATCAGCCGGGCGTGGTAGCCAGTAATTCTGGCTACTCGGAAGGCTGAGGTGGAAGGATCGCCAGAGCCCAGTGGGTCGAGGCTGCGGTGGCCGGGAGCGGCCACTGCACTCATCTGGGCAACAGAGTGAAACTCCAACTCAAAAACAAAACAAAACAAACAAACAAACAAAATATATTTTTCTTTCATTTATTATTCTGGAACTGCTTATCCATTGGCTATGACATGCACTATACTTTATCAGTCCAGTGGGAAAGCCTAGAAGTTATATTTTCTGTCTGCCCCAAATTGTCCCTTTATTTGGAAGAAAATGATAGCACAGCAACTAGGGAAGAACAACAATTTAAAGACAACTATTATTTGTATCAAGATCTACTGTGTATCCAGATTATACCGGACTTGATTTGTTTAAAAATAAATGTTATCAAAAAGGAAGTTTTGGGTAATAATTAAGTGTGGTCTCTGGAACCAGATCCTAAGTATCTCATACATGATAGTGATCGCTACCACCTAATTGATTTTCACAACAAAAACGTGGGATAGGCTTTATTATTCCCATTGTATGAACAAGGAAAATAGAGATAGAGGGGTTAGATATCTTGCACAAGATGCTACAATTGAGAAAGATTAAGATTCTATTTTCTGATTGTGCAGCCTACACACACACACACACACACACACACACACACACACACATATATAGTTTTTGCTTTACTCTGCTGCCTCTCACCTAATGTGTAATGTTGTATAAATTGCATTTTCCCTAGTACTTATACTTGCAAAGGAGGGAGTATACTCGGCATGTGGTAACATTAATCACAGAAAGTGTATTGATGAAAATGAGTCTTACAGAGGGATTTGAATGAAGTTGTGGGCATTAATTAGAGAAACAGAGCTAGAAAGACATTGCAGAAAGAATAACTTAAGTCAAGCCACAGCCATGGGAATGACTTTTTTTTAAAACTGGGAAATCATAAGAAGGTAATCCTATGAAGCTGGCAGCTGTTTGTGCATTATGAAATGAGAGGTTGCATAAACAAGGCCTTCCTAATAATGATTTGATTTGATGTGCAGCTTTTGTTACTTACCTGCTTTTTGGCATAATAGCATTTTAAGAAATATTGGAAATAATAATTTATTTTCTTTTCAATTTATAGAAAATTATTGAACTTTCTGTTACATGACCTTTGTTTTTCTGTCACAAATGTATTGCACAGAACATTTGAACGCAGCAAATTTGTAAATTTTGTTAAATGAATAATACTTTCTCATTGATTGCCTCCTAAATACTAGCTATATTGAGTTTGAATTCTTTTTGTTCTTAAAATTTCCCAATTTCTCCATTTCCATCTCAGCTCTCCCCTACAGGGAGGGCTCCTTCCATGGCTATTATGATTCTTGAACATTTTAAGTCAAGTTACTCCTCTGCTCAAAATTTTAATGACTTTCCTATTTGTTCAGAATGAAATCCAATACTGCTACCATTGCCAATAGAGCTCTACAGGTATCATCTCCTGCTGGCAACCTCTCTGACCCATTTCCTCCTTTCTCTTTCTTTGGCCACTTGGCCTGCTGTCTCAACTCTTTTAGATCTCTTCTCAAATGTCATCTAAACTTTGGGTCTTTCTTCTCTACCTGCAATGAACTGAATGTTTGTGTCCCTCCAAAATTTGTATATTGAAGCCTTAATTCCAATGTGATAGTAATAGGAGGTGGAACTTTGGGAGGTGCTTAGGTCATGAGGATAGATCCTTCATGAATGGGATTAGTGCCCTTATAAAAGAGACCCCAGAGAGCTCTCTCGACTTCTTTCCACCACGTAAAGATACTTGTATAATAAGAAGTTGGTAGTCTGCAGTGTGGAAGAGGGTTCTCACCATAACCCAACCATTCTAGCTCCCTGATTTAGAACTGCCAGCCCCTAGAATTATAAGAAATACATTTCTGTTGTTTATACTTTGTTAAAGCAATCCAAAATAACTAAGACAAAATAAAAGCCCAGTTCTTTTAGTCTCTTCCCAATACTGTAATATTGCTTTTGAATCTTACATACTTTTATTTTGTTTGTTTGTTTGTTTTTGAGTTGGAGTCTCACTCTGTCTCCCAGACTGGAGTGCAGTGGTCGCTCCCGGTCACCGCAGCCTCGACCTGCTGGGCTCCGGCGATCCTTCCACCTCAGCCTTCCAAGTAGCCGGAATTACAGGCATGCGCTACCACACCGGCTGATTTTTTGATTTATTGTAGAGATGAGGTCTCGCTGCCCAGGTGGGTCTCGAACCCGCGGGCTCAGGCAATCCACTCACCTCAGCCTCCCAAAGGCGCGGGATTACAGGCTGAGCCACCGAGCCCGGCTCATACTTTTATTTTGATGAGTGATAACTCATTGACACCTGACATGTTAAAATTTTATTTGTTTATTGTCCAATTCCTCCCTCTGGACTATAAGTCTCATGAGAATGGGGGCTTTGTTTTGTTCATTGTTCTAACAACAAGAACATTGGTGCATAGCAGATTCTCAACAAATATTCACTGAAAGAATGAGTAAAATGATTTTGAATCATGCTAATATCTTTAACATTGTAATTTTTATTGAAAGAATAACTCTAAAATGGGAGATATACTTTACTAAAAGTACTCCACAAAATAAAATAATTGAAGGAAAGTTGTCATGCAATGCCAGAACCCATGCCAGCAGGGCTGTTTTTCTTATCCAGGTACTACTCTAAAGAGTGATAGCATTTCCAAATGCAGACTTAACTATCTTCCTTAAAAACTGAAAGTCATTCATATATAGTGGTTGGGGTTAACAATTAAGGGATATGAGCAAATCTGCACTTTTCTTTTGGTGATTTGGTGACATTGCTATGGAAAAACTGGGAAAAGCTATGAATGATAGACACATTTTACATGAGAATGAATTGTATTGTGAGCTACCACTTGAGGGAGTCTACAAAAGGCTAGAGTGGTTTGTCTGTATTTGAAATACAAAAAGAGACAGAGAGTTATTAATTTCTTCTCAACCCCTAACACACTTATGAACTTGAATGGGTTCCCTCCCACCCAATCAAGGTCTGCCATTTTCCCTTGGGGAAAAGCTGAACTGTCTGTCCTTTTTCTGGAGGGAGCCAGGTATTGCTATTTTGTCATCATAGTAATCTCTGGAGGTGAAGAAGAAGGCTATAGAACCATCTGAGGCCATGTCAACATTCAAGTTTCTGTCTATCCAGATGTTTTTGTTCTAAACAATTAAATCTGTTTATCCCATCTGCTAGGGTCTAATGAAAATGAGCATACAAGAGAATATTTTACCACTCAAGTTTGTGTCATTTAAAAATTTCCTTAAATTTTTTATGTTCTACTTACCTGATTTATAGATGTCTAGTAGCTTAGTCAAGGCAGAGAAGAATACAGTGTGCCCTTGCAAATTACCAAAGACAGACAGTCAATTAGCCCTGTAGAGGTTTGTGTTTAAAAAATTGTTAATTGCACATGTTTGTTGTCTACTAAACAAAAACATTTTTTGAAAATTTCCTTTGACACCCAGGTACTCATAAAATAATGCTAACACTGCAAGCTGTTTCAAGTAGCTACAACCACAGTGGTGATATTTCAGTTTATATTTATGTTCTCAGAAAAAAATTCCCCGTTGGTAGAATGTATACTCAGTTCCATTAGACATCCAGTTCTAAAATGGGAGAGAAATGCCTAACCAGTGTGATTAATCAACACATAAAACTTAGTATGTCAAATGTGGTCACATTTTTTTGCCTTTTAATACCTGCCACTTGCTTTCATTAAATAATACAAACATTTCTCTTCACTGTGAAAACAAAACAATCCATGCCTCAAATATTTTCTGAGATGCTAATGACAATAATCTTAGAGGGAGCCTAGTTTTTGTTTAGGTATTGCTGTATCTCAGACCATTGTGTAACATATGGCAAACAATGGGCTTTAAATTAAAAGAGATTAGCATCCTCAATGACTGCAGTAGAAATATAGGGGCTGGCCTAGCCCCCTCATTTTCAGCATAACCAAATTCACCATTACACTGGGAGCTTGCAAGGGGGCTCTTTTTGTTTTCAACTATTCTCTCATCTTGTGTGGTTCTCTTTCCTCCATAGGGTGCCAAAAGACTTGTTTACTAATGAGATACCTGGGGTTCAAATTAGTAGTAAAGTTATCTTGGTTGGTTATTCACTCACAGGGATGTACACTTTCTGGGGCTCCCTTGATCCATGGCACAGCTCCCGCATCTATGACATCACTGATCATTACAATTTAGCCAGAGGACATAACTGTTGTCATCAGAAGCGCCGTCTGTGGTCCCTGGGTTAAATCAGTAAGATTGTTCTCTGCTTTTATTTTCAAATGTATTATTTATTTCATTGATAGAGATGTACACATTTTGGAAGTATGTGTGAGAATCAGATACATTCATATAAGCAAAAGAGGGTAATTGGGATATCCATCACCTTAAATATTTATTTTTATGCCAGAGACATTCAAATTATTCTGGTTTAGCTATTTTAAAGTGTACAATTGATTAAAGTTAACTATAGTCACCCTACTGATCTATGGAATACTGGTCTTCTTCAGTCTAAGTGTATCTTTGTACCCATTAATCAACCTCTCTTTATCCCCCTCCCCTCCATCATTTCTGGTCTCACCAATCTACTTTCTATCTTCATGAGATTCAATTGTTTAGCTACCACATATGAGTGAGAACATGAAATATTTGTCTTTGGCTTGTTTCACTTAACATATGACCTCCAGTTTTATTCATGTTGCTGCAAATAACAGGGTTTTATTATGTTTTATGACTGAATAATATCATGTTGTGTATTGATACCACACTTTCCTTATTCATTTATCCATTGATGGACACTTAGGTTGATTCCATATGTTGGCTATTGTAAATAGTGCTACAATGAACATAGGCATGCAGATATCACTTCAGTATACTGACTTCCATTCTTTTGGATATATACCCAGTAGTGAGATGGCTGGCTTATATGGCAGTTTCATTTCTAGTTTTTAAAGTAAACATCACACTGTTTTCCACAGTGGCTGTACTCGTTTACATCCTCCTCAACAGAGTACAAGTGTTCCCCTTTCTACACCTCCTTATCAGCATCTGTTAGTCTCTGTCTTTTTGATAAAAAACATTCTAACTGGGATGAGATAAATCTTATTGTGGTTTTGATTTGTATTTCTCTGATGATAGGTGATTTTGAGCAATTTTTCACAAACCTGTTGGCCATTTGTGTCTTGGGAAATGTCTACCCAGATCTTTTGCCCATTAAAAAAAATCAGATTATTTGGATTTTTAATTTTTGAATTGTTTGAGCTCCTTATTGTGTGAATCCCTTGTCAGATGGATTGTTCGCAAATATTTTCTTCCATTCTGGGGCTTGTCTCTTCACTTTGTTGTCTCTTTTGCTGTGCAAAAGCTTTTTAGCTTGATGTAATCAATCCCATTTGTCTATTTTTGCTTTTGTTGTCTGAGCTTTTGAAGACTTACACAAAAAAACTTTGCACAAATCAATGTTCTGGGGCATTTTCCCAACATTTTCTACTTTTAAAAGCTTTTATGCTGGGACAACCATGGGTATGGATGTATATTATATCTCATTGCTTTAGTTTGCAGTTACCTAATAACAAATTAAGATGGCATTTCTTCATGAGCTTATTTGTCATCTGTATGTCTTATCTGGTGAGACATATGTTCAGCTCTTTTACCCATTTAAAAAACTGCTTTGTTTTCTTGTATTTAAGCTTGAAGTGCTTTTTTTGGTATAGTTTATATACTGTTCTATATCAGATATGTATTTTAAAAACATTTTGTCCAAGTCAACAGCTTATTTTTTGATATTTTTAATAGTGTATTTTGGCAGATGAAACTTCTTAATTTTAACAGTCTAATTTATCAATTTTTTATTTCATGAATGATGCTCTTGATATTGTACCTATAATCTCATCACCAAACACATGGTCACATATATTTTCTATGTTTTTTTCTAGATGTTTTTCAGTGTCGCATTTTACATTTAATTCTATAAATTATGAGTGATTTTGTGAAAGATATAAGGTTTATGTCTAGGTTAATTTATGGCATATAGATATCCAACTGTACCAACACCACTGGTTGAAAAGACTATCCTTTCTCCCTTGTATTGCCTTTGCTTCTTTGCTAAAGATCAGTTGACTGTATTTTTTGCGAGTCTATCTCTGGGCTCTCTCTTTTCCATTGATCTATTCTTATATTCTTTTGCCAATACCACACTATTGTGATATAGTGAGTCTTAAAGTCAGGTAGAGTTAGTCCCTCAGTTTTATTCTTCTTCACTATTGGGTTGTCTATTATGGGTCTTTAGCCTTTCTATATAACTTAGAATCAGATCGCCAATATCCACAAAGTAACTTGCTGAAATGTTTTGGGATTGTGCTGCATCTATGAATCAAGTTGAGGAAAAAAATGACAACTTAACACCATAGGGCTCCCTATACAGGAGCTGAAATATTTCTTTATATATATCTACTCTGATTTCTTTCATCAGAGTTTTGTAGTTGTCCTCATATAGATATTGTACTTAGTTTGTTAAATTTATACCTATTCATGGATGTAGATTATATCTCATTGCTTTAGTTTGAGGTTACCTAATAACAAATTAAGATAGCTTCTCTTCATTTCATTTTTTTTGGTGCTAATGTAAATGATATTGTGATTTTGTTTTCAAATTCCAGTTGCTTCTTGCTGATTTACAGGAATCAATTGACTTTTGCTTTTAATCTTCTATTCTGCATTCTTACTGTAACCACTTGTAATTCTGGGAGTTCTTTTGTTAATTCTGTGGAATTTTTTGTATGAACAATTATATCATATGTGAACTAAAACCATTTTATTTCTTCTTTCCCAACATGTATAAATTTCTATATTGCACTAAGTAGGACTTTCAGTAAGATGCTGACTGGCAGTGATGGGAAGGGACATCCTTCCCTTGTTCTCTATCTTAGAGGGAAAGCAATGCAGTTTCTCACACTTAAGTATAAGGTTAATTATAAGTATTTTGTAGCTGTTCTTATCAAATTGAGGAAGGTCCTCTTTATTCCTAGTTTGCTAAGAATTTTCATTATGAATGGGTGTTGTATTTTGTCAATTTTTTTTTTTTAGTTGTTAGTGTGACGAATTACATTAGTTTTTTCAAATTTTTACTTAACCTTTCATACTTGTAATACATCCACATTTGTTCATGGCACATAATTATTTTTAAACATCATTGTGTTTAGTTGGGTAATATTTTGTAGAAGTTTCTTGCATCTATGTTCATGAGAGATGTTGGTATGTAGTTTTGCTTTTTTATATTGTCTACCTAATTTTGGTAATAGTATAGTGCTGGCTTTATAGAATGAGTCAAAACATTTTTTTTTTTCCTGATTCTATTATCTGGAAGAGATTTTAGAGAATTAGAGTTGGGTAATCGCACTTCTCCTGCATCAGATAAAGCTCTAGTAAAGTCTTTTCCTTTGGAGTATTGACCTTTGTTATGGAAAATGTTTTGCTGTTCTACAGATCTTTAGAAATGGTAACTTTTCCCTTCCTTCTGTCAAAAACAGGTGAGTTTTTCTTGGCCCTTCATCATGAGAACTTGGTGGAGTTACAGGAAGAAAAACTCATAAAAATGTGGGTGTCCCCTAAGATTGTGAGATTGTGGGCCCCAGAAGTTTCTTACTCTGACATTAATCCATACACTGCCTTCAGTAATTTGTCAGTGTTACCTTTTATGTGTTCTTACCAGTTTATAGCAACTTCTGCTTCTGGTAATCTGACCTTGGCTATGATTTTTTGTATTTTCCTGTCTCTCAAATTTTCAGAGTGATGTTTTGCCCTGTGACCTCAATTCTTCTATGGGTCCACAAAAAGTTATTGGTTTTCAGTTTGTGTAGATTTTTAAAAAAAAATTCTTGTAAAGATGCGAGTGAGGAGTTCCGAGCTCTTTCCATGTAAAAGTTGTAACTGGAAATCTCTACCTGCCCATTTTTTCAGATCTTTAAGTGTGTTCATTTGTTGTTTGGTTAGAGACCATTCTTGAGGGTTCTCCTCTAGAGTCCCTGCATATTTGCACAGTGTTTCCAATATACAAGTATATTTGATTCCCTTCGCAAGATGAGTGATGTCTTGGTTGAATATTTGATACTGGGCGGCAGACCTAATAGTCTTTGTCCTTTTGGAGAGTAGAGATAGAAGGTAGCAGGTTCACTTGTCTTCTTAGCTACAAATCCAGAGTTTTAGATTCTAAGGTAGGAAGGGCATAAACGTATCCGTTCATCAAGTTAGGGATGTATTTCCTTTGCCAAAAAGTTTTGTATTTCCCTAAGAGTCTCTACTTTTAACCCTCAGCCTGTTATCAAATACAATGCACAAGAGAGTTGGGCACAGGCTCCTCTCTTTCTCTTACCTCAGTCCTTGCTTGCACCCTCCAGTCTCTTTCTGCCTGCTAAATCTAACAACTGCAAAATGCAAAAGTCAGGGAAATTCACTAGTAATTAGCTTTCAACAAGAAGAGGGCAAAGACTTATAGTTAGGGTAATAACTTCCCAGGATCCCTGTGATAAATTGGAGTTTGTTTAGCTTCTTCCTTCCCAGCATATAATAAGTCTCATTTTATGTCTTTTAAATGTAATGGTAAAATGTATCAGACAAGCCACCATTTGTGGAATCAGCTATATGCACACTTTACACTCACAAAAGTAATTTTGCATACAGTAAAGGACACAATTTAATCCTAATCTTTACTGATGTGGATACTATGGACAGAGTTGAAGTGATTTCATGCAGTTTAACCGGGACACAATTTGATCCTAACCTTTCCTGGTGTGGACACTATGTGCAGAGTTGAAGTGATTTCATGCAGTTTAACCAGGGCACAATTTAATCCCAGTCTTTCCTGGTGTGGACACTATGGACGAGTTGAAGTGATTTTATGCCATTTAACCAGCAGCAGAGGCTTTGGCAGAAGTGCCAAGAAGTGAGCTGTCATGGAAGCAGATAGGGTGAAAGAGGAGGACAATATCATATTGAAGAAATAACAGCAGGACCAATTTATAAACAAAGAGGAGGCCATTCCCAGTGTCTCTGGGATAATTCAAGTTTTTTTTTTTTCAGGGAGCTGGAGTTTCTGTGTGGTAACAATTGGTCATTCATCATAATATGACTGCTTTCTAAACACCCAAATGTGGCTTAGGTAAGCCCAAGTTACACAGATTTAGAATGTGGAGAATAATTCACCTCATAATTTTATTTAAACAGCAGGTAGACATTGCTGTGTCTTTTGACACGAGTCTTTGGCCTCTTCTTTTCTTGTGAGCTTTTAAGAGTGATTAATTACATATTTTAATGAACATCTCATTATCTTCTTGGGGAATGTTACTTAATGAAGTACACATGCTCACTTAGCCAACATAAAAGAATCTTGGTTACTCCTGGTCAACAACTGCACACATTCATTTATAAAAAGGCAAAAGTGTTTTCTCTGTCACTGCTGCTATCTTCTTCGCGTACCCAGCAGACCTTGACAAGCACAGCACACGGAGTTTATTTCTATGGTGTTAGGCATGGTGCTTCACTTCTGCCCGAGACACCTTTACAGGCAAGGCCTCTGTTTCACAAAAATGAGCTAAGACAATCTCACAGCTTGTTCACAACATAACTCACTGTCCTTGCTTCATTTCACTGGATTTCTGAAAGCAGCACTGAACTACTCGTTGCTTCATCTCAATTCATTCACCAATTAGGGGTATGATTTTTTTATTTTTATTTTTTTACGGAACATCAGATTCCTTAGGGACTAAGAAGGAAGGATTTGAAATCAGGGTCTTTCATGCTTGGGAAGGAGTTATTGGTACTTTTCCTATCTATAAACTCTAAATTTATATTTATTTAGGGTGTTTTAGTTTCTTATAAAACAAAGAATAGATTTTCTACAGCTGATGAGAACAGTTAAGAGGAGTGTGAAATTTTGCTGGGCTTATAGCTAACCTGCTTGAGTGACCATGAGCGTCTTTGAAATACACACTGTAAGTTCACGAATGTGATGCAATCTTCAGGCAAATAGGGTATTATTTGAGTTCTGGAAAGAAGGGATTTGTTTCATTTGATTTGGTAGATGGTATTATAAAAAATATAGTTTCCTCTTCTCTGTTTTGCCTGGCAAACAGAAAATATTAAAATAACAGTAAAGCAATACATATATATTACATAATATCCTTTCCCTTTGTTTTATAGAATTAGAATTGAAAATGGCAGTTTGATTTGGCATTTTAAAATTGAGTCAGAAAATCATAATTTTATTAAGATTAATGCAAAACAGTGGTTCTTAATGTGTTCAGATTAGCATCACCCAGAAACTTGTTAGAAATGCAAATTCTCAGGCCCTGCCTGAGGCCTATTGAATCAGAAACCTATGGGGTATATGCCCAGACATTTGTGTTTTAATAAATTCTCCTGGTAATTCTCATGCAGACTAAAGCTTGAGAATCACTGGAGTAGGTCAAAGATATTCTTTAAAGCCCTTGTAGCTGATTTAGTCTTAGAAGAACCAAATAAAGTGTTATTCTGTCTTATATATGACATAGCAATGAAGTGTGTCTTTTAAGGACAGGTTGTGGAGTTAATCCTGTATGTATTAATTTCTCTTTCAGAGATAGATTCCACACATGCTAAAATTGTCTGCTTTTGTAGAAAGGAAGATCAGAGTGAAGTCTATTGTATTAAAAGAGAGAAATGTATTAGTTTTTGTTAATAGAGAATATACAGATGGTCCCTGACTTACAGTGGTTTGATTTGTGATTTTTAACTTTGTCATGGTATGAGAGTGATATGAATTCATTATAAACCACACTTTGTTTTTTTTCTTTTTTTTTAATTTTAAAGTTGTGGGGTACAATTCAGGGTTAGGTGTACAAATGTTCATTATGCAGTACCCTTGTTGATGAGGTGTGCCTCTCCCTCCCCTAGCAGTTTCCATCACTGCCAATCCCACCCCCTCTTCCCTGACAGTTTCCCACTACTGTTAATCCCTTCTTATAGTATTATGTTTAAGATCCGCTTATAAGTGAGAACATATGCTACTTTGTACTTTGTTTCTGTGATAGATCACTAAGTATGATAGACTCTAAATCCATACAAGTTGCTGAGAAGTCCATATGTTTGCCCTTCTTTATGGCTGCATAATATTCCATTGTGTATATGTACCACCTTTTTTTTTTTATCCAGTCCAGCTTCGATGGGCAGCATGGTTGGTTCCATGTTTTTGCTATTGTGAATAGAGCTGCAACAAACATGTGTGTGCAGGTATCATTTTTGTAGAATGATTTGAGTTCCTCCAGGTATATTTCCAATAGGGGAATTGCTGGGTCATATGGAAGGTCAATTTCTAGTTCTTTCAGATACCACTACACTGTCTTCCAAAGAGGTTGCACTAGTTTGCATTCCCACCATCAGTGTAGAGGCGTTTCTTTTTCTCTGCATCCTCGCCAGCATCTGTTGTTGTTTGTTTTATTAATGATGGCCACTCTTACTGGATAAACCACACTTTGAATTTTGATCTTTTCCTGGGATAGCAATATGTGATAGACTACACTTTCACAATGCTTGGCAGCAAGCTTCATCACCCAATTGCCACATAATCAAACAGGAGAGTAAGCAGCAGATACTCAACAGTGTACTGTGTTGCCAGATTTTGCTCAATTGTAGGCTAAGATAAATGTTCTCAACATGTTTAAGATAGATGAAGCTAAGCTATAATATTCGGTAGGTTAGGTGTATTAAATGCATTTTCATTTTATAATATTTTCAACTTATGATGGGTTTATAGGAACATAACCCTACATAAGTTGGGGAGTACCTGTACATGTTTATTTGGTGTTTTGAAGTAAAACATTCTGAGCAACAGTAAAGGTATAAGAGGTGCCTTTCTCCATGTCACTTTTTTTTTTTTTTTGAGTTAGAGTCTCACTCTGTCGCCCAGACTAGAGTGCAGTGGCTGCTCCCGGCCACCGCAGCCTCGACCTGCTGGGCTCTGGCGATCCTTCCACCTCAGCCTTCCAAGTAGCCGGAATTACAGGCATGCGCTACCCCTCCCGGCTGATTTTTTGATTTATTGTAGAGATGAGATCTCCCTGCGCAGGTGGGTCTCGAACCCGCGGTCTCAGGCAATCCACTCACCTCAGCCTCCTAAAGGCGCAGGATTAGAGACTGAACCACCAAGCCCAGCTCATGTTACTTTATCAGTGAAGCTGAGTCTACCTACCTTGTTATGAAATGCAAAGCACTGCTACTCCAGTCATTCCTTATTTCCCTTATTATTCTATGCTATTTTTCTCTTTCAGAGCATTTATTATTTCTATCATACTAAACAATATTCTCATTTATTAGTTTTGATGTCCTTCTCCTTCCAAAAGAAAGTAAGCTTCTCAAGGGATGTATAAGCTAAAAACAAAATTCTAATCCTTCTCCCCTCTGTTGACTGACTGAATCCCCTCCCTTGGCTAAAGGGACCCCATAAAAACCTTAAAAACCGAGCTTCCAACTATAATAGAATGGGAGGTCGGATGAGTCTTGTTATATTCCTTCCCTTTTGTGGTTTAGGCACAATAACTGACCAGCACTAGTTTTAAAATAGAGATCATAAGACTGACAGACTGGACTTTTTGTGGCTATAAGACACCACACTATCAATAAGACCTAAGAACATTCCAGGAAAGGGTTAAGTCATGCCCCCCCCCCCCCACATTTAGAGAAGTAACTATGTTCTAACTACCACAAGGTTTTTCTTTTTTTCTTTTTCTTTTTTTTTTTTTTTTAGGTGGAGTCTCACTCTGTCGCCCAGATTGGAGTGCAGTGGCCGCTCCCGGCCACCGCAGCCTCGACCTGCTGGGCTCTGGCGATCCTTCCACCTCAGCCTTCCAAGTAGCTGGAATTACAGGCATGCGCTACCACGCCCGGCTGATTTTTTGATTTATTGTAGAGATGAGGTCTCGCTGCCCAGGCCGGTGTCAAACCCGTGGGCTCAGGCAATCCACTCACCGCAGCCTCCCAAAGGCGCGGGATTACAGGCTGAGCCACCGAGCCCGGCTTCATAAGGTTTTTCTTTTCCCCTAGCAGCTAAACAAACACTGGGTTTGAGATATGGAATATTAAAGCAGTTGCAGCTTTACCAGATGTTTACTGACCCCCAACCCCTGTTCCACAAGTCATAACTCAGCTTTAAATGGATCAAGAGACTAATTTTAGTAACTTTCTTCTGATAAGAAGCCCACCTACCATGGACTAACTCTGACTGTGAAACTTGAGTGTCTTTGGATCCTGAAAAGATCCTTTGATGTATAATTGTGTCCACCCCAAGGTGAATATGAGTCTTATATAACACGCGTGTTTGTTCAATATGTATGCATAGTCATAGCTTCTCCTATAACCACGTGTTGAATATGTGTGTTTTGCTAACCCATTCAACTAATATTCTTGTCTTACCTTTCCCTTCCTCAAATTGCCGTCTCTGGTCTTTACTGGAGGTTTTGCTTCTCAGCTCGTGGAATGGCCACCTCACAGACTTTAACCATGTATAAGAAAATTTCCTTTCTAAATTTGTAATTGTGTGATTTTTTTAAACAGATGGTATAGTTCTTACTCTGTTGGTCAATGCAGTATCCAAAGAACCTGACTATAGTAGGCACTCAATAAATAATTGTTGAATAAATAGAATGTATAGTGTTTTTAATCTTGCCATTATAAGAATGAAAAAATCTACCAGCATGATTGAAGTTTAATCAAACGGAAGAGATAATCTTCCTGAGACTGAACTGGGGAATTCCTTTGCTATTTGCCCCCATTGTGGGATTTTCTTCTCATATTAATGATATTATAATAAGCCAATTTATAAGCAAATAATGAAAGTTGTAATTAGAGGTGGGATAAGTAATGTTCCAACTGGCTCACACATTGGAGAAAGACTAGGAGGATCTTTTATCGTGGGCAAAAAATTAGGTCCAAGAGGTATAAATGGATAATAAAAAAAGATTGTGCATAAATTAAAAAGAATACCCTACTCATTTAAAAGATTATATTGAATGTGTGAGTTTATGAATTTCTTGGGTATTGCATATCTAGAAGATTCACCAAGAAACCAAGATAGGAAGGTGATGGCTTTTGTGAAATGGTTTGTGTTACTATTTGTGAAAGTTTATCTTGATTTTTTTTTTTTACCTTTTACTGCTACCCAGCAGCCCATCTAAAGAAGGTGGAATTAGCCAGATAATATATTGGATTAGCACTCTAACACCATTATTTTTGAGTGATGGAAATTACTCTTTAAAATAATTTACTTCCTTTCATAATATTCTTCTTGTCCAAGGTGGTAAATACAAGAACATTTCAGGTAGGTGAGATAGATAGAGCAACTAAATGGTCAGCTAACTCTCTGTAATGTAGGTTTGTCAAAATGGAAAATTAGATTTTTTTTCTCTTTCTTAAATTCCCACCACCTCTTTATGTACTGCAAAGTTACATTCCTGTTCATTAATAAGTCTTATAAGGAACATATTTTCTCATGTCATTTTTTTGAAAAATCTTCTTTCCTAAATTGAACACTAATTGTTGAAAGGATATATTAAACTTCAGAATGATCTCATTTGTAGCCTGAGAATAACTTAGGTTCAGGTGAATTTCCTTCAGTTAATTAACGATTATACTGTTAAAATTCATCATAGCAGATTCTGAAAAATTATAAAAACAGCAAGTCACTATTTTTTGAAGCCAGTTTCTGTTTTATCTCTGGGTCTTTCCTGATCACAGCCCAGTAACAATTAAGAAACAAAACCATTTTCTCTGAGCAGTGACTATTCATTGCAGCTGTCATTATCACCCACTCTGGTAAACAAGAATGCAAGTGAAAAGAGCCATGTTTGGTTTTTGTTCTTTGAGAGACTCTGGAGACAACTTGGCATCTGGCAGATGGAAAATAAAAAATAGTAGGTTTATGTTTTACTAATTATAGATTTCCAAAACAATAGATATGTCAGGAAAACACATGTTAAAAAATGAAAAGCAAAGCACAGCTATCCACAAGTCACTTTAGAGAAACAGTCTCATGTTTTAGGTGTTAAACTTGGATGCTTGCTACAGAAATTTACTTTTAGCAGAAGGACTGTGTATGTGTATGTGCATGAGTGAGATGAGAGAAAGAAGGAGGGAGAGGGAAAATAAAGAAAATAGAGGAAGAAAAAATGAAAAAATGGAAGAAGAAGGGAGGGAGGAAAGGGAAGGGAAGACGGGAGAGATAGAGAGGAAGAAAGAAAGGAGGTAGGAAGGGGTTGAGAGAAAGAAAGAGAGGTAGACATATACACAGAGAAAGAGGGAAACACAGAAAGAGAAATAGAGACACACAGAGAGAAAGCTACACACTCTAGAGGGAGAGGGAGACAGAGAGGGAGGGGGAGAAGGAGAGAGGGGGAAAGGGGGAGGAGGGAGGGAGAGGGAGAGGAGGGGGAGAGGGAGAGGGACTTCCTTTCCAGGAGATTTGGTTTAAGTGTGTTTCCCTTAGTACAGAAGCCCATCTTGGGGAGCAAAGACTTAAGACTCAAAAGATCTCAAGTCATGATTTTATAGTCAGAGAGGGGTTCCCGCACCGCAACTTCTTTTGCTGGAAGAAAAGAGTAGAAATGAGAAACTTGTGTCAGGCTCAACTATTTGCTTTGGATATCTATATGCTATAGAACCCGGGGAATGCCTGGATATGAAATATATGGAGATTAAAGAGATATCCAGAAGTTTTAAAGAACTTTTGTAAAACGAGAGTGGCTTTCTTACTGTTCACAGATAATTTTAAACCTGATCCATGTTGACGAGTTAATGGAGTCATCAAGAAATTAGGATATAGTTGTACTTCAGGATGTCAGCACATTCAATTCCATTGCATAGTAACATATTCTTGTGCCTTAAGTTAACTCAATATGAAATAAAGTCAGTTAACAGTACAACGCATAGCTAATTTTTTATAAATTTATACTTTAAAGTGTGGTGTCATGAACTTTATTTATTCCCTAAACTCTTCTATGAAGAATGTAACTTTATCATTTGATATGCATTTCATTAAAATATAACAGGTGGTCTTTCCTAGGAAGTAAGAAGAAGGAAGTAATTTGTCTGTGGAGAGTTGAAAAGCAAATGTAAAATAAAATGAAAGTCAATCTATTATTTTATCATCAACTACTTAGGTAATTCTAAATATCAGTGATAAAATATGCTTCTCCACCAGGGCAGACTGCTCCCAGACAACTGTGTTTAGAATGTCCAATCTAATATTTGTAACAACCCTATGGGGTTGGCATTATTAATAATCTAACTTTATATGGAAAGATACTGAGGATAAGACAGTTTAATTTGCCAAAATAATAGAATCAATCAGGGTGGTGCCACAGGAAACCCCATGCATAACCAATATGCCATATTACTTTCCTAAAACAGTTTGGATATTAAATTGACTACGCCACTCTACTTCCCTTGTCCGCTTATGCTTTCTTTTGCTAATACAGGTAGAGGAAAATTGATTATTCTATGAATTAATTTCTTTCAGATGATTCTGTACTAGAAACATTTCCATCCTGTATAAAGCTTTATAACAGCATTTGTGAATAGGAATCAAGCTCCATATTTTTCTCTTAGAAAGAGAAGTCACTCATATACCTTTGACTGATTTTATTGGATCCTTGTCAAATTTGGTTTTGGATCAAAGGTTGGTATTATAAAAGATAGGATATTACTCTCCAGAGTTGGGTGCGATGGTTAAAGATTGCAAAAGTCAATCACCAATGAATAGGTGGAAATGTGTATTCTGCACATAAGGAGAAGCAGGACCTTATCAAAATGTCAAGGATGTCTAGGGATATTTAATGTTTTTAGGAGTATAGCTGCCAAGGATTCCTCTAGGAGACATTTAGCACAGTCTTGACTGTAAGAATGATAAGCTAGATATGTAAGTGGAGCGTTTTGAGCCTAGAGCCTAGAAAAAAAGATGACTATGTGTGTGTGGGAGGGTGGCAGGGGGAGTGACTGAGTTACCATGGAGTAATGAGAATTTAAAAAAGCAAGTTCCCTGAGTATAAAAAACTCTGAGTTAATTATTTGTACTAATAACCTGGAAGACTAAGCCCAAAGAATGGGAGGCAGATGTAGGGCCTCAAGTTTTGGAACAAATGAATTGGGGTAGAATTCATGCAGAGCACTAGGATCTGGCTGAGTTTAGAAGTTCCACCCTTGACGAAAGGAAGACAGGATTCCCAGTAGTGTAGAAAGAACCAGGACGAAGACTGCTTTCACTGCATATCCATGGTCTCTTCTATCATAAAAATACAAAACAACTGAGGATCGCAAAGTATTCATGGAAATACTCCACTGTTTTATCCACTAAATTTCCTTTTCAGTTCCCATAACTGATAACCTCTTTCATGACTTAGACACTTTCGGTCTGATTGCCTTTCCCCTCAGAATATAAATGTGCTCCTTAATTCCCAATGATCATAGAAGCCACAGGTGGGACCCCTTTCAACTACTTACCAACAAACATATAAACTTGGCTAAATCTGCAATCATTTTAAAAAAATTTCTTCCTGTTCTTTTACAGTGAAATATACCTAAGAATTTTCTGAGGTAATCTTCCCAGTTTGGCTCTAGATTTCATCTCTTTCTTCCTCAGGGTGCTTATTGTATTGATTATTTCTTCTCTTTCCTGTGTCTTCAGTTTCTCCCTACGTCCCTCTTTCCAAATAAATTTAAAGATACTCAAATTTCTTACATTATAAAAACACAAAATAGCAAACTCTACTTTCCTTAACCCTAGACATTCTTCAACCTGCTGTACTCTGACGTTGTGTCTAACTACTGAAATTATTTTCACCAATATCAACAAACACATCTTTGTTGTTAAGTCTAATGGATACTTTTCTTTTCTAAACTGGACCATTGTTGCTCACTCTGTCCATTAAATACTTCTTTCTTTGTCTTCTATAGTACTCACTGTCCTGGTATTTCATAAATTTTTCTAGCAGCCATTAGGCATCTGCTTCATAAAGTACTCTTCTGCTAAAAATTTCAGCTTTCTTCCCATTCCTCCCTTCACTGCTTTTTAAAATCTGTGCAATCCCTCCTCTTCCTAAGATTTCAGTTTTGTTTTTGTACCCTGTAGATATTTTTTTCCTGAGTTCTCAAATATGTTATAACCAAGTTTAGTCGCTTCCAAAGCACATCTTCTCAAATAGCACTCACTACTACTGAATTGTAATTACCCCTATGCGTACCTGTATTCTTCATTATCTTGTTTCTCAAAATATGGCTTACATAATCCTCAGCATTAATAGTGTCTAAGTGCTCCTTAGAAATGCAGAGTCTCAGGCCTCACCTCAAACCCAATGAATCAGAATCTGCATTTCAAAAACATCCCAGGCTGATTCCTATTCACATTAAAATTGGGAAGCTTAGCATGATCATATTAGGTATTTGATAAATATTCACTGATAAATATTATCCTAAGGTGGGAGTGATACATTTAGAAAGACATAGATTAAAATTATCACCAAATTGAGAAGGCAATTTTTCCTCAGGTGTAGAAAGTAATTTCCATTCTGTTGCCTTGTTTCTATTTGATATGTGTGTGTGTGTGTGTGTGTGTGTGTGTGTGTGTGTGTGTGTGTGTGTGTTTGAGAAAGACAGAGAGACAGACAGAGACAGGCAGAGATGGAGAGACAGAGAATGAGAACCTACACCGAGAATGAGAACCTAGTGAGCTTTTGAAATCTCCACAGGTTAAACTTCATAAGCAGGGTGGAGCAGCTCAAAGGAGATTGAATAAGTACTGTCTAAAGTGGAGCATATGAAAAAAGAATTTGGAAGTTCCTCCTAATGTCATGGCCTGTGCAGCTGTTTCGAGGTGTCCCGAGAGAGAGAGCAGCAAGAGATTAAGAAAGACTCCAACTCAAAAAAAAAAAAAAAAAAAAAAACAGAGACACAGACACAAAGACATAAAGATAAGTTGGAGCTAGGTGGGAGAGAAGTGACCCCGAACTAGCTCAGCGTGTTTATTTTATAATCAAGCACAAGGGAAGCTGGAAGGGACTCAAAGTCTGTGAGAGAGCCATAGCAGAATGATGTTGCTACCTAAAAGGCAAGACGTTCCATAGCTATCTTCTTGTAGCTAAGGCTTTATTGCAGCTAAGACTTTATCTGTACTATGTGTACTCGGATATGTGGGCATTCGAGACACTGTTTCATGTAGCAGGCTGTATCCCTCACAGCCTGCCTTTGGCTAGGATGCAGAACTTCCAAACGAGACTTTGCCTACAAGCTTGGGGCCATTAAGCAATGCCTTGCCATCGCCTGGGCCTTTACTCAAGGCCTGCTACAGTGATAGTTCTTGCCTGCTCCCCACATCACATCCACTCCCGACATCTCCCCCCTTTTTATTTTCTAAATGTAGGTGATGGACAGCTACTGTGGTGGCTCGGAATTGGTGTTGGAGGGTTCCATATCTGACTGGCAAAAAACAAAGGAGAATTACAGCAAATATGAAAAAACTCAGAATATATCAAGCAGACTGTTTTAACATATTAAAGGGATTGAATCCCTTGAGATCATTAAGAAGATTTTGTGTTATTTGAGCAGATTGTAAGATAGGATCTTTGTTATTCTGGATATCTAGAATATTGTGGTGGGGCTTGAGCAGATCTATATTGATGTTATTGTGACTTCATATGCCTTGAAGGCATTTTTTTAACTAAGTCCCAATACATGACGTCTTAGTTCTTATAAATTCCCTTTACTTTAGGCAAGTTTGATTGTCACTACGTGATACCTCTGATACCTGGCACCAGGAAGTCTGTTTCTGAAAAGACAAAGTCGGCAAAGTTAATCTTTATCTAAAGCATGCATTTCTCCAAAACATAGTTTTAACTTTCTCATCATTGTATTAAGTTTTAGGGACAAGATAAAAAATTGCATTTCCCACTCTCAGCCTGTCCCTTCATTTCCCACTCTTGTTTTTGGAAATATTCTTATGATCCTGGGAAATAGGGCAAAGATTAGTTTTTTGTAACTACTTTCTGTTGAGATGGGCCATAAAGATCTCCCTACCTATCCATTTCCAACGGCATGAACAGGAATGGTGGGACTTTTACTGAATACTATTTGGATTTATTAAAACATTGAGCAAGAACACAGGCAAAAATTATTAAGCAAGTGATGATGAAAAAGGCTATTGTCCCAAAAACAATGTTGGAAAACTGAAAGTAAAGTCTCTAATTTATCAATGTAAGTTGAAATATTTCTTTGTAAATTATCTATAGTTGTATTTTAACAAGGAAATGCTTTCTTTGTAACAAAGACAGTGAGGGAGGGCTAATTTAATTTTGTTTCTTTCTTCCCCCCATCTGTTGTTTAGAGGAGAAAATTTTTTTTGGAGATTGTTAATTAAGAAGTTCATGTCTTGGTCTTTGAGTAGCATTTTGGTTTAGCATTAGTGTATTTGATATTAATGGTAAATTTATAGAAACCTTTTGTAGCTTTGAGTATTTATAGAATTCCTTTTATACATTTCTTTTCACAAACTTTCACATACCATGTTTGACATACTCAAACCATTTTTCAACATGCTTGAACCTTTTAGTTTTGTTCTATACTTTCCTTCCTTTAAATAACCAGCCCTTCTATTATAGAACAAAAATGTATTATATAAGATTCTTTCCTATTCAAAATTATTTTTCTTTCCTTTATCTTTTCTTATCAAAAACATACCTTATACCAACAACTTTCTTTACATTTTTCCTGACCTCAGAGCTCTAACCAAAACAATAAGTTCAGCCTTTTGTGTTGAGGTGTCTGGAGGCAAAGGTACACTTTTCATTACTTTAGTAGTGGTTGTTATGGCATATCCGGCCTTCCTTTTTCCATTGATAACAAAACTGTTCCCATCAATGTACTATTTGCATTTAGGGTTAGGAAGGGGACTGTTGGCAAAGTCAGGGATGTACCCACCAGCCCAAGTAGCGGGTTGGAGAATGGGAGGGTCCGGGAAATAAGTCCAATAAGATTTCCCCTTGTTCCACCAACCTGACAAGCAACAATGGCTAGTATGGCTATGAACACGGCTTGAGGGGAACTTAGCCCCCTAAGTTGTTTACCAACCTTGTTCCAAGTATCCAAATTAACTGTCCCTTGAGCAGGGAACCAAGGGTATGTTTCCTGTAAAAAACTTAAAAATTTCTCTAGCTGAGAACCTTTAACCAGGCAGCCTCTTACCTGAAGCATAGATTTTAACACTAGGACATACGGACTTCTCTCTTGGGAGCCACAATTATCCATGTTTTACACCCAGCTGAAACTAAATCCGCTCCTTACCTTCCCTTATTTTTTTAGGTGTGCACCTCTCTTGGAGCGTGTTTTCCCCTGAGATTAAGAGTTCTCTCATGCTCAGTACCCTGTTTGGGCACCAGATTGCCGCAGCTCCCACAGCTGTCTCGAGGGGTCCCGAGAGAGAGCGGCAAGAGATTAAGAAAGACAGACGCAAAGACATAAAAATAAGCTGGGGCCAGGTGGGACACTTTCCTTTGTTGGAGGAGAAGTGACCCCGAACTAGCTCAGCATGTTTATTTTATAATCAAGCACAACGGAAGTTGGAAGAATTCAGGGTCTGTGAGGGAGTCATAGCTGAATGATGTTGCTACTTTAAAGGTGAGCTATTCTGCAGTTATCTTCTTGTAGCTAAGGCTTTATTGTAGCTGACTTTATCTGTACTATGTCTACCCGGATATGTGGGCATCCGAGAAACTGTTTTGTGTAGCAGGCTGCATCCCTCACAGCCTGCCTTTGGCTAGGATGCAGAGCTTCCAAGTGAGACCTTGCCTATGAGCTTGGGGTCATTAAGTGAGACTTTGCCATTGCTTGGATCTTTACTCAAGGCCTGCTACAGTGACAGTGCTCGCCTGCTCCCCACATTACATCCACTCCTGACATCCTAAGGCAACATTAGGTCTGCTGATATAATTCTATGTAAAAAACCATAAGGATAGAGGTTTTGTATTTGGTACACATTTACTGAAACATACTAAATAACTTGCAATATTGCTATTGATAATTCAAAACAGGAGTTGGCAAACTGCCCATGGGCCAAATTCAGCCTGTGTTCTGTTTCTAAGTGGCCCAAGGGTTTTAAAAGGGTTTTAAAAAAACAAGAAAGATGGCCACCATGGAGTAGAAGACCTGTCCCTCACTCACCTAGCAAGACAGAGAGTACGGATCCAGTACAGATAGACAGAAATGCCCTAAACATTTATTGGCAAAACACCTTGCATTCAGTGGAGGTCTCTTTGTGTACACAAAGACCAGAAAGTGATGGTAGACATGTGATTCTGGGCACTCTATCACCTGCCCATTTCCAAGCTCAACAGGAGCAGGCATGAAGGATAAGAGTGAGTGATTTTAAGACATTTTGGGTTGGTTCACCCCCCTCCAGCCATGCATGAGCCATCAGTTTCATGCAAGAAGAGTCATGGCAAGGGCACAATGGTAGGCAACCAAAACTCAAATGGAATGGGGAACAAAACCCACATACCATCTGCCACCATAACAGAAAAAACCCATCTACAAAGTGAATCATCTTGCATTCTTGCCACTAGCAGCCAGTGGAGAAACAGACTGGTGCCTCTCTTTTTGAGCAAGGCAGAGAGTAGGGACTCAATCCCTGACAGACAGAGACATCCTGAACACTTTTGGGTGGATGCAACACCCTGTACCCAGCAAACGTCTCTTTAAACATACAGATAACAGAAAGCAACAGCAGGCACAGGAATCTGGGTGCCCCATCTACCACCATGCACCAGACTTGTACAGAAACTGAAGTCCCACTCAGTAAAGGCGTGGGGTAAGCAATTTTAAGATACTCTGAGTCTGTTCACCCTCTCTCAGTTGTGTGTGAGTCATTTCAGCTGGGGCTGAAAACTGGTCCTACTAGTTTAACAGCTAAAAAACCTGCAGTAAGGGAAACCTGCCAAGGGTGGAGTAAGGAGCCGAAGTAAAGGCTCCTCTCTTTTTCACTAAGTGACAGATTTATAGAGAAGGAAAAGAGGCCTGTCACAAATGGGGGAAAAATCTGGAAAAACACAGGCAACATTCAGAGTCCTAAAGAGATAAAGTCTGAAAAAACAGTCATCAGAGGAACACAGAACAACTTGTCACAGATGACAGCCAAAGAAATCAGAGAATGGAAGACAAAAATTATCAGGAACCAAAAGAAACAAGAAGCAAAACTCAACAAAATTGTTCGGGAAGTAAAAGTGGAGTTGGACAAATTCAAAAAAGTTTATTCTGAAATAATGGAAATAAAAAATTCCAGCTTAGAAATCAATAACAAAGTAAAAGCATAGGTAGAAGAGTCAACCAAGCAGAGGATAGACTCAGAGCTTGAAGAATAAAATATAGAATTAACCCAATCTGTGAAAAACAGAAAAAATGCTTAAAAAAAAAGAAGGTACAAAATCTTCAAGAGTTGTGGGAATTTGTCACAAAGACAAATTAACACCTGACTGGTATCCCTGAAGCAGAAAGGGAAATGGAGAACACCATGGAACAAACATTCCATGGGATCATCCAAGAAAACTTCCCTCATCTCACCAGAGATGCTATTCAAGCACAAGAGATTCAGAGAACCCCTACAAGGTATTACAAGAGAAGATCATCCCCTAGACACATAGTAATCTGCCTTCACAAAGTAAGCATGAAAGAAAAAAATCCTAAAGGTAGTGAGAGGGAAACGTCAGAATACCTACTGGAGAAGACCCATAGGAATTGCTCCAGACTTATCTGCAGAAACACTACAAGCCAGGAGGGACTTGAGTCCAATTTTTAACATTCTTAAAGATAAGCAACCCAACCAAGAATTTTCTACCCCACTATGTTAAGCTGTATCAGTAATGGAGAATTAAAATCCTCCCCAGACATCCAGTCCCTAACAGAATATGCCACTTCCAGGTGCTCTTCAGAAGACACAAGAAGATGTTGCACACAGGAAAAAAAAAAAGGACAGTCATATCCATCACAAAAGTATAGGCAAACACAGAGTTAACAGACCATATAGAGCACTCACAAAAATGAAAACACATGCATATATAAATGCAAAAGTTAAAAGAAAACAAAGCAACCCCCCAAGAGTCCATTGACAGTGATAAACTCTCACATTTCAATAATCAACTTGAATGTGAATGGACTAAATGTGCCACTAAAGTGACATAGAGAGGCAAACTGAATTAAAAAGTATTATCCAACAACAGATGCTGGTGTGGGTGTGGCAAAAAGGGAATGCTTCTACACTGCTGGTCGGAGTGCAAGCTGGTTCATGGTTCAACCTCTATTGAAAGCAGTGTGGCAATTTCTAAAAGAACTAAAAATTGACCTTTCATGTGATCCAGCAATCCCTCTCCTGGTAATATACCCGGAAGGACATAAATTGGTCTACCAAAAAGACACCTATGCACACATGTTTATTACTGCAGTATTTATAATAACAAAAACATGGAACCAACACTTCTGACTACTGAAAGTGGACTGGACAAGGAAAATGTGGTACATATACACAATGGAGTACTATGTAGCCATAAAGAACAAAATCAAGGACTTTGCAGAAATTGGATGGAGTTGGAGACCATCATACCAAGTAATCTGTCACAAAAACAAAGAAATGAATACTGCATGTTCTCACTCCTAAGTGGACCCTGAACAATACTCACATGAGCACAAAGGGAGAGCCTGACATTTCTGGGCACTTCTAGGGAAGGGAGGAGGGGAGGAAGGTGAGGAGGCAAGTGACAACACAAAGGGTACCTGGTCCACTACAAATGGAAGTGAGCGCCAGTTGGAAGCCCAGACTTCACCTGCATGAAACCTACTCATGTGGTTAACCCTCACTTGTATCCCACATCTCTATAATAAAATTAAAAATAAAAATGAAAAAATTAAGAAGAATATACCTCAAAGAATATAAGTGACCCACAAATCCTAAAATATTTACTATCTGACTTTTCACAAAAAATTTGTACTAATCCTGATTTAAAACTTTATACCAAGATCTATAACACAATCAGAAGAAACATTTTAGGGCAAAATCATCCAACATGAGACTATGTACTCAGTAGCAGGAAAAGATAATTTAAGTCACCATGCCAGTAGCATGAGTGGTATACACACACACACACACACACACACACACACACACGAACAGACTTTAATCTGTTATCTATCAGAAACTTCTGAATATGCTTTTGAGTACAAATATTTTCACAGAAAATAAGGAAAATATGTCTTTATTAATACTTCTTTGTCTGTGTTTAATGGGTAGTGGTAGTGAAATTTTTTGGTTTGAAAAATGTTGTCCAAAATTTTACTTCTGATTCTGAAAAGAAACACTATTAATATATAAAAAAAACTTTTCAGTAAAGTGTAGTTATTTAGCAATCTTTTAATTTGTTTATGCATATTACTTTATTTTAAAATTTTCTTTTATTTTAAAGTTGTGGGGTATAATTCAGGATTAGGTGCACAAGTGGTTATTGTACTGGTAAAGTTTGGGCCTCCCTTTGTTCCCCATTTCACCTGGTTTGAGATCTGGTAGCCGCATTGATGTTGTATGCTCCCCTCTTTCCCTCCCCTGGTAGTTTCCTATTACTGTCAATCCCTTTCTTATAGAATGGTGACAAATGTTCAGGATCTGCTTATGAGTGAAAACATGTGGTACTCAGTTCTTTGTTTCTGTGCTAGATCACTGAGTATTATGGACTTTAAATCCATTCGGGTTACTGCGAAGTTCATAATTTTGTACTTCTTTATGGCTGTGCATTATTCCATTGTGTATATATACCACATTTAAAAAAAATTCAGGCCAGTCGATGGGCAGCATGGTTGGTTACATGTTTTTTGCTATTGTGAATAGTGCTGCAATAATCATGTGTGCGCAAGTATATTTTTTATAGAATAATTTGAGTTCCTTCAGGTATACTGCCAGAAGGGGGATTGCTGGGTCAAATGGAAGGTCAATTTCTAGTTCTTTTAGGAATTGCCACACTGTTTTCCATAGAGATTGAACTAGGTTGCATTTCCACCAGCAGTGTAGAAACATTCCCTTTTCTCTGCATCCTTGCTAGCATCTAGTTTTTGGTTTTATTAATAATGGCCATTCTGACTTGAGTTAGGTGGTCTCTCAGTGTGGTTTTGATTTGCATTTCTCTGATGATTATTGAGGCTGAGGACTTTTTTCATGTGTCTGTTGGCTGCTCATATGTCTTCTTTTGAGAAGTGTCTTTTCATGTCTTTTGCCCACTTTTTAACGGGGCTGTTTGCTTTTTTTTTTTATTTTCAGCATGTTAGAATACCTTGAGATTCTGGATATTAGGCCATTGTCAGATATACAGTTGGCAAGGATTTTACCCACTCCATGGACGGTCTCAGCCTTCTCTTGATGGTTTCTCTTGCTTTGCAGAGGTTTTTCAGTCTGATGAGGTCCCACTTATCTCTTATGGCATGGACATGTGGAACAACAGACCTGCTTCTTGAGACTAGGGAGTGATCTCTGCATGTTACTTTAGATAATGAATTCTGACTAGCTCTTTATAATAAAGTGGCAGTTGTGTTAGGAAAATTTTTCTTAATGAGAGGGCATATTTCTGTTACTATCTAGATTAGCAAAGTTAAATTTGAGGAGAAGATCCTAGGATTTGACTGAGAGAAACATTCAAACCATAGGGTAAAAATATTTCTTCACTAAACCCTTTCAAGAAATGTAAAAACTTAATAACTTTATCAATAGGTTGATGATTATATGTGTGTGTGTGTGTGTGTGTGTGTGTGTGTGTGTGACCTAATTTTTTGGCTAATAAAATGAAAAGTACTTTTCTTAGTAGGCAAGAGACTTTGTATTATTTTCTTCTTATGTTTAGTCTGGAAATTATGGCATTGTATGGATGCAAATACAAACTTATCAAATTCGTGAAGTAATCTACTGGTATTTATAACTTTTTTGACCCACACAGGTTAGATAATCTAATTGCCAAAAGGATTAAAAGAAGTAACATTGATTTCTGAAGGAGACTTTCTGGAATAAATCTCATGTATATGATCATATGCAAAGTACAGAGGGAGAGAATGCTCATGAACAATTGCAATTATCCTCTAATTTAACTTTGCCAGATACTTTGTCTTTATTACAACTTTAATGCTATGTGCCAATATATGAGAAATAATAGTATGCAGTTCATATATTTGTAAATTATTTGGAAACAGTTTTAATTGTTGTGCCTCTATGATTAGACTTGAATTTAGTTTATTCTTCTTCTGTTTTGTACAACTGCATATAATACGACCCAGAAGGTGCATTATTATATTTAGTGTGGTTAAGGAATCTCTAATGATGTTAATTAAGTTTATTCTTGCCTCTAGGATAGGATAATCATGTAAAAATTATTTATTAAAAATTAGATTGTATGACATTTAATTCTTCTTAATATTAGATAATGTTCCCCAAATTAAGAAAAAAGAAAAAGGACATTTACAATTTAAAATTTATAGTTTAAAAAAGGAAAAGGAATACTACATATTAGTTTTTAGAGAAAAGCATTGATATTTCATCATGTATGAATAGTTTTACACAGCATGAGCACACAAAATTATTAACTACATTTATTATTTTTGTCTATTGACATTTGTTATAATAAATTAATTCAATTACACAGATATTTGTTGTATGACTAAAATATGTACAATATATAATGGGCAAAAATTGAGGGGGTCATGTCTTCAAGGTAAATTTCATAAGAATGGAATAGTATCATATTCTTTTTTATTGTCCCAGAACAATCTATACATAGAAAATTAAATATTGACCAATTTTGAGTTAAATAGTGAATCTATAATGAACGTAATGAGTAATGAATCTAAGAAAAATGCAGGATTAGCCATACACAACATGAACTTAACAATATAAGCACCTTGGAAGGTTCAAAGTGATGTGAGAGTACAAAGGAGAGAGTGATCATATATAGTGAAAATTGGAGGGGGAAAGAAATCTAGCAAGACTCTATCAAGAGTGATTCTTGAGACAGCTTTGGAATATAGAGTAGAATTTCAGTCATCAGAAATTAGGTGAGAAACTGTCTTAGTCCATTTGTTTTGCCATAACAAATATCACAGACTGGGTAATTTATAAGTAATAGAAGTTTATTTTTCACAGTTCTGGAGGCTGGGAAGACTAAGATCAAGGTGCTTGCAGATTCAGTGTCTAGTGAGAGCTTGCCGTCTGCTTCCAAGGTGACCTTTTGTTGCTGCCTCCTCTGGAGGGGACAAATGCTGTGTCCTAATGTGGCAG
This sequence comes from Carlito syrichta, assembly GCF_000164805.1. Lineage (NCBI taxonomy): Eukaryota > Metazoa > Chordata > Mammalia > Primates > Tarsiidae > Carlito > Carlito syrichta. The sequence continues at coordinate 103,993 of NW_007016058.1, forward strand.
AAAGGGGAAAGGGACTAGGGAACTCCCTCAACCTCTTTTATAAAAGCACTAATTCCATTCCTGAAAGTGGAATGCTTATGACTTAATCACTTCCCCAAAGTACCACCTCTTAATACTATCATACTGGTTATTAAGTGCCAGCATATAAATTTTGCAGGGACACATCCGTTCAAACCATAGTAAGAACAGATAAACCAGAGAGAAGAAGCATGAAACAAGAAACAGAGATCAGAACACCTGGGTGTTACATGAATACTGGCTACTTAGGATTGAATGTAACGTGAGGCACAGGTAGGGAGAATATGGGAAGATTGAGATTTAACATTCTTTAATGGACCCAGACAAAAACAGTAATTTATGTCATATAATCTTCTGTGGGACTAGTACTTAAATAAAATCTTCAAACAAATTGGCAGCAAAAATTATGTAACCACTTTAGGTAAATTGTTTCAGATATAAAAAGACATAATTATTAAATAAATTCCTTAAATTATGCTTAAAGTTGCTTCAGCCACAGAAGATATAACTTTGGTAATCCTTTTAGTGAACAGTAAATGTCTTTCCTGTATTAATTAATTTTACCTTTTGTGAATGGAATAAACTTAGATATTTTTACATTATCTCAAAGTTGAAATTATTTCACTAATTATTTGATTCCTTCACATTAAGCCATCAAAATATTACGTAATAAAGTTGACTGTAAGAAATCATATATATATATAATATACTTTGGTGTTGTACATATGTTTGTTGATGTCATTTCAGAACAATTCTTAGTTCTTTATAGCACTCGCATTCTGCCATAGCTTTGTGGTAAGTAAACAGTCTCTGTAAATAGTGGGGAAATCAGATATTAAGAGGAGAGAAACCAATTATTTTGTTTAATGCTTTATTTCCACAGCATATGGTATTTTTGTTTTAAAAGATCACTTCTATTGAGCCATATCATTAGCAATGTCACAACTATTAGCTATCTTAAACCAGTCTGGCAGTAAGAATGAGTCAAATAATTTTAATTATGATTTCCTTCAAGATAGATAACTCCCTAGAGTTGTGCCTTCTTGCTTACTCTGACACAAATGGTCTGGCTTGCTTTTTCTCTACTACAGGGTGTGACAGAACGCCTTCTTTCTCTGAGTATAAAAAGAACTATATAAATGAATAATCCAAAAGAACAAAGCAATTTCTTCTGAAATTATCATTACTGTAATATTAATATTTCTGTTTTTCATTGGGTTTGCAGAGAACCCTGCTGTGCTTATAAAGAGAGCTATCAACCCAGTGTTGTCATCTGTGGAATAAGAATATGAGATCAGATGTTTTAAAACTATTAGTTCAAAACTTTCTTAATTCTGGATTTCTGAATATAAGTGGACATCACAGAGATAAAATTCTCAATTCTTGACTGAATGTTTTAGTTTCAAATGTTGGCCATAATGGAATCAGTTCAAGTGCATGAGAAAATAGAATAAAGGTGAAATGTTGACGTCAAGAGCCTTCACAAAGATAATGTATAGTTATTTTCTAGGATAAATCCTATTTACTTTTTTTTACAAAATGCACAAATATAGTAATCAGGATTCCTGGGTTGGATTTTCATCTCTTACATTGACCAGCTATGTAAATTAACTATCTTAAGCTCTATGGGTCTCAGTTTCTTTATTTTTATTTTTAATTTTATATATATATATTTTCCTTTTATTGATTTATTTTTATTTTAACTATGTGGAGTACAATTCAGGGTTAGGTATACAAATGTTCATTTTGCAGGTACCCTTGTTAATGAGGTGTGTCCACCTTCCCCAGGCAGATTTCCACTACTGCCAATCCTACTTCCCCAACACTTTCTCAGTAGTTTATCACTACTGCCAATCATTCTTTTATAGTATTACAATAATCGTTCAAGGTCCGCTTATGAGTGAGAACATGTGATATTCAGTTCTTTGTTTCTGTGAAATATCACTCAGTATTATAGACTCTAAGTCCATCCAGTTTGTTGTGGAAGCTCATGATTTTGTTCTTCTTTATGGCTGCATAATATTCCCTCGCGTATATGTACCACATTTTTTTATCCAATCCTCTTATGATGGGCAGCATGGTTAGTTCCATGTTCTTGCTACTGTGAACAATGCTATGATAAACATATGTGTGCAGGTTTCTTTTTATAGAGTGATTTGAGTTCTTTCAGGTATATTCTCAGTAGAGGGATTGTGGGGTTGCATGGAAGGTCAATTTTTAGATTTTTTAGAAGTTGCCACACTGTTTTCCACAGAGGCTGTACTAGTTTACACTCCCACTGGCAGTGTAAAAGTGTTCCCTTTATGCCACACCCTCTTCAGCATCTGTTGTTTTTTGAGTTATTGATGATAGCCATCCTGACTGGAGTTAGGTGGAAACTCAGTGTAGTTTTAATTTGCATTTCTTTGATGACTAGTGAGGCTGAGG